>NC_068358.1:124470557-124635557 GCF_020536995.1 Dreissena polymorpha
GCGTTCATTCCAATCTTGTTGGTTTGATTCCTTCACATGGCTCCACTACGATGAGGTATGTATATTAGTATTAAATTTTAATTTGCGATCGTTCTTATCTTTTCTGAACCTAACGTTGATCTAAATACAAACGAAATTTAGAAAAAAAGGCACAACATACAAAAAATACTCGTATTGTAAAAAAAAATGTTGCTTAATAATGTTTCTTATTATTATCATTAATATTTAACACAAAATTTATTACAATGTTATTCTTTTCAGAGCCGGGACCTTGCGTTCTGCCACCTCTGCATGGCGGCCAAGAAGTTGGGCAAGATCGGCAACACGAAGGTGGACGGCAGCTTCATCAGTGATGGCTTCTCCAAATGGAAAGCGGGTACCGAGAAGTTCCGGAAGCACGAAAAAAGCGAGTGCCACAAGGAGGCGGTCGAGCGACTGGTGACGCTTCCCGCCACGACGCGTGACGTGGGGGAGATGCTGTCAGCGGGGCACGCTAAGGAGAAGGCCGACAACCGGAAGCAGCTGCTGCAAATCCTACGCAGCATACGGTTCCTCGCACGCCAGGGCATCGCGCTACATGGGCACGACGACGATGAGGGGAACTTCATGCAGCTGCTACAACACCACGGGGAGACGGACAGCTCTATTCTCGCGTGGCTGGAACGGAAGCGGGACAAGTTCGTCGCCCCTGATACCCAGAATGAAATACTCCAGCTCATGGCACTGCGCATCCTCCGTAAAGTGGCCAGCGACATCAAGACAAACAAGTTCTACACAATCATGGCTGACGAGACAACAGACAAGTCCAACCGAGAACAAGTGGTGGTAGTCTTCAGACACGTGGACGAGGACTTAAATGTGCACGAGGACTTTGTTGGGTTTCACCAAGTAAATTCCATTGACGCCACTACACTGACGTCGGTCATATTAGACACTCTTCTAAGAATGAACCTATCCTTGAGCCAGTGCAGAGGGCAGTGTTATGACGGGGCCAGCAACATGACCGGAGCGAAGCGTGGTGTGGCGACCAACATCTTAGCAAAGGAGGAGCGAGCTGTGTTCACGCACTGCTACGGACATGCACTCAATCTGGCCGTTGGGGACTGTGTACGTCAGTGCAAGCTCTTGCGCGACACCATGGATACAGTGCATGAAGTCTCCAAAGTGATTAAGTATTCACCAAAGAGGGACAGTACCTTACAGACCCTGAAGGAGGAGATGAGCCCCGATACCCCTGGTTTCCGTGTACTGTGCCCCACGAGATGGACAGTGCGTGCAGCAAGCCTGTGTAGTGTCTTAGACAACTACACTGTGTTACAGACCTTGTGGGACACCTGCTACGAGCAGACCAAAGACTCGGAGATCCGTTCCAGGATAGTAGGCGTGCGGTCCCAGATGGAGAGCTTCGACCTCTTCTTTGGTGTCCATCTGGGTTACATCATCCTGCGACATACAGACAACTTGAGCCGCACCCTACAACAGAAGGACATGTCCGCATCAGAGGGTCAGGCAGTTGCTTCAATGACGGTGGAAACATTGACCAGCAAGCGCTCCGACGATGCCTTCGACAAGTTTTGGGTTGACGTCAACAGCCAGCTCGATGACGTCGACGTAGGAGAGCCAGTGGTTCCCAGGCGACGCAAGATGCCGAAACGCTATGACGTTGGAACCGGTGCCCACGAGTATCCAGCCACAGCACGTGATCGGTACCGCCAGGTCTACTTTGAAGCATTCGATTTGGTGATCGCGTGTATCAAGGACAGATTCGATCAGCCAGGCTACAAAACCTACAGATCCCTCCAAGACCTTCTGGTGTGCTGCGCCTGTGGTGGTGACTACGCCACTCATCTGCGGAGCGTGATGGACTTCTACAGGGACGACTTCAACGAGCAGGCGCTCACCACTCAGCTGGAGACGTACCAGGTCGCCGTACGGGACAAGAAGGTCAAGACCATCACGGACATTGTCACGTTCTTCCGCGACTTGTCTCCTGAGTCTCGCCTCTTTTTCTCGGAGGTGATGCGCGTCCTCCGCCACGTCCTGGTAATGCCCGCCACCAACGCCACCAGCGAGAGGTCCTTCTCCGGCCTGAGACGCCTGAAGACGTACCTCCGGACGTCTATGACACAGGAGAGACTCACCCACCTCATGACGCTCCACGTGCACAGGTGTGCTACCGACGCAATGGACTTGTTAGATGTTGCCAATGAGTTCGTCAGTGTGAATGAATCACGGTTAACTATCTTCGGGAAGTTTTCATAGAATGTGACACTTGGCATTAACATTATGCGAACAGTGCATGATAAATTGTGGCTTAAAAATGAATTATCCGTAATTTTTGTTTATTTAACTTAATTTAATAATATTTATTCATCCTGGTTCAGTATTTTAATAGTGCTCGAAATGTGGATACATTCTTTACTAATCATGTCATATTGTATTGGTTGTTGTGTATTTTCATGTGGTTATTTATAACACTCTCCCATTTTCAGGTGTTAAATATGTCCATCAGTAATAAAATATATCCGTTGTGAATGTAATGTTAATGTTTTTATTTTTCATATCACTTGTAAAACTCCGTCATTAAAATACATAAACATTTACTTAATTTTATGTTGTAATTAGAGTTTTTGGAAAGAAAACAATAACATTTATATCAACATGAAAGTTCCCCAAAAACGCACCATTTTAATTGTAATTGTAATTTTTTTCGGAACCACGGGAGAGGACAACCCTCTCAAACGAACCTCTTTATGTTCCCAGTACAGAAACTGGACCGCCCCCCCAAAGTTGGGAGGTTATCTACGCCCCTGTATGGTATCATGTTCAACGTCCTTCCTGTGTGTACGGTTTTATAGAGCGGATTACACATAACTCGGAAGGCCCCTCGGCACACAGGAATGCACGAGTTTGTTTACAGGCATGCGGTATCCATTTGTGGCATGTACGCTATGTATTTTCACGTTTCGTCGAGTTTCAAAATTAGCGGGCTATATGACGGCATATTAAGGGATTTCTTTTCTACCATTTGAAATACTTAGTACTATCACTTTGCGCGTATGATTACGTACATTTTAGAACAATGGCGCTTCCGCCTACACCCGCTATCACGGAAATTAAGGTATCGCATAGCACGCTTTCACATATTATAATGTTATAAATTAGTTGAATTCATATTGGCTTTGTTATTGAGCTGAAGACAGCCGTATTGGCCTGAGGCTAATTAATGACAATTTTATTAATTAACTTTATAATATTGTTCATATAGCATAGGAACAATAGCATTTAAACTTAGTATATGACGAAAGATGCTTTCAAAACATTACATGATGCAGGAACACATTTTGACAGGTCGCGAAATTATGCAAAATTTACCTGAATAACATTCCAGCCACACTGGATCCACTACCGTTGTTTTTAATACAACTCAGAAAGACAATAAGGATTGAAAACTTACTTATTGCCATTAGGAATTGCATTTGTAATGTTTAAATCCTCCATGATTTCGAATTAGTTTTGCTTTCGGTGCTCAGGGGGCAGGGGATATATTTTTTACCAATTTTCTAGTTCTAAAAGGCCGCAAACAGTCAAATCCATTTCATCAAAACAGAAAGCGACACAAGAAAGACTTTTTGTGTCAGTGTCATAACATAGGCAACCTACATTGAAAATACAACCAATGACAATGCTGGCTTCTGCACTTATGAAACTATGGCCCTTGATCTTCCCCCCCCCCCCCCACCCACCTCAATTTTAATGAAACATTTAGAAAATTGACCCATTTCATGACATGCACAGTACATTCAAACAGAATGCAATCCTAGTTTTGGCTACATTACTCATTAATTTCATCCCTGTGCTGTGTTTATTCACATAGAAAAGTGTCTCCCATTCGTTTAGATTTTACAAAATTTACCTTCAAAGTTCTGTTCTGTTTCTGCAGCGTGAAATATTGACTTCCGCCAAAAGTCAAAACCTCCTTTTTGAAGATTCAAAATTTCCTTGCTATGGAGCTGTCACAAGTTTCAATGTTTTTTTTCCAAAATTTTGGGACATTCTTTCTAAAACCTAACACAAGAGATGCATCTTATCAATACCTAATTGATTTTTTAAGACCATAGGTTACCCCTACCCTACAGATATGTAATTTTCATGGACCCCCCCCCCCCCCCCCTTTCACTGATATATCCCCTGACACCTTAAGCATTGTAGCTTGAAGTTGTTATTTATGTATGCTCAAATATTGAACCTTACTGTTGTGGTTACACTTCTTTATTGTTATTGTCGAAAAAGGGAGCTGAATATATTAGGGGCATTATTACAGTTTTAAAGATTTAAACTTTTGCACCAAAAACTAAGCATTCAACTTCAAAATGGCGTCCAAAATTGTCGAAATTTTAGATTCTCATATAAGGCCGAGTTTTTTCTTGTTTCTGATTGGCTGAATCTCGTATTGGCCGACCTTTTTCCGTATTGGCCGTGTTTTTCCATATTGGCCGCCTTTTTTCTCGTATAATGCGAGTTTCGAACTTTATTGGCGAGGCTAAACTTGTATGGGGCGAACAAAATGAACATATTCTCGTCTAATATTATCAAGTTAATTAATAATAAGTATTATTGCGCACTAAATACCTACACCATGGAATATGCGGTATAATTTACACGTGCAGCTTGGTAATATGTATCACGAAGTATTATTGAACGGCACAAAACAAGGACTGTATCCCGGCACGAAGGACCGTACGGTATCGAGTTGCCATCACTTAACCATGGAGGATCACTTTTCACCCATGCACTACGTATCGCGCAGTGCTCATGACTTGGTCGGTTAAACACTCGCGGACTGCGAATCACGATTGCCACTTGTTCACGATCAAGCTCACAGGGATGATAAAACACTAGACGCATGCCCGGCGTAACGTCCGACACCTCAAACTGGCTGCGTTCATTTCAGCCTCGGCCAGCGTGCTGTGCCCAGTATTGGGCGGTATCCTGGGCGGGGGTCCGTCTTCGCAGCCATCACTGGCGTCACTGTGTACCACTGCGTGAAAAGACAGGGCAACAAAATTATGACAACAGTGCCTACCCTTTTCAGTGGAACAAGCCGCCGCCGTGACAGACAAGCGCATTGATACGTAATCATGTGTATTACACCCTTCCGGCCACAGGGTCGTAACCCATTATATATCCGTCTATAAAAATGCGTTCTCTGAAAAAAGCTCTCATGTGCACCCAGTTTTCATCCTTTGTAAACAAGAAGCGTTCTCCCAAATATTTTATCATACACTGCCATTATTCACCCGACGCTATAAACAGCGTTAGCCCAAATACGTAATTACATACATCCAGTATTCATCTAATGCTACAAATAGTGTTCGCCCAAATACGTTACCACGCACATTCATAATTCGTCTGATGCTATTTATTAACAGCGTTCGCCATTATTAGCTATGCAAGAAAATAGTAATGTAATGGGACTACATTCCGTGGGTTCCGTTTACGTTATTCCTCATGAACAGAGTGGATTTCCCTACAATTCAATTAAGTTCTTATATTTAGAGATGTTGTACACGTCAGCTGCAGAGATGACTTCGCACGAATAACAGCATCAACGTGTATGAAATGATTTGAATTATAATTGTTTGATACGTCGATAGTTGATATTTGAACGCAAATGTGTTGTTTCTCTCAAGAAAATCAAAATAACGTCCAACTTTGCGCCGGGGCAGGGTTGGCATATTGACCGGTCAATTGAGTATTGACCGGGCCGGTGGTCAATACCCGGTTAAAACCGGTCAATACTGGTCATTACTGGTCAATTCTGGTCAATACTGGTCGATTGAAAATTGTAGCATTTAAACATCACAAAGGAGCTATTTTATATTAAATTATATTAATTGTTATGTAATTTATTAACCTTTTTTTAGTTATTTATTGTAAAAAAAATCTTTAAAACTGTAAAAAAAATACTTCTTTATTATTTATGGAAACGGCCTCAAATACATAAGGACTAAGGCAATATCTTTATCTCTGTGTATCACATCTGTTATTTAAGTATTATTACTATTGTAGTTACCATAGTATTTCACTTATCTATTGATATATCTATTCGATAAGCAGATAGACAATCAGAACTCTTGTGTTTTCTAGGGTCATAAATTTGGCCCCTCAGCCTTAATTAGTCATAAAATGCATGCAGTGTTATGTCTCTGATATTGACAATGAAGCAAATCTGCCCTTAGGCTATTTCATATCACTCACACAAAAGGAGATAACTTGCTATTAATTTAATAGTTACTTCTAATTTGTCTCATTTCTGTATTATGAGCGTTTTTTTCTTTCATATTAAAAAGTTCAATTGGTATTCAAATGAATAGGCAATCAAAGTTCTTGATTTTGACAACAAATAATGTTTTCTAATTGTGGGTCTACTCTAGACTATTCTTTTCAATTATTTTTTTCTTTTAATAATTATTTATTATGTTTTTTATATCAATGGAAAATAAAAGATTTTTCACTATTTTGTTTAAAAAGTATTTAAAGAAATCTTGGCAAGAATACATGAAAAGTAAGGGTCGTGTCAAACGGTGCCATTTAAGGCCCTATAATCAGTTTTGGGTGCCCCAACCTGTATACATTGTGTAGGTGAAAAGACTGTCAGAAGACTGTGGGGACAGTGGGGCATGAGGAACAACATATACACTGTAATTGACAGGTTCTTGTTGAATCAAGCACATAATTATCTGAGCATTCATAATTCATTAGAATTGAAAAAAAAGTTCAATCGACCAGAAAAATCCAATTGACCAATTTTGACTAATTTGCAAAATTTTGAGAGATTGGCCTACTTATTGCATGAAAAGGTATAAAATAGTGGGTATTAATAGCTTAAGACATTATTGGCAACATGTTTGTTAAATTTATATTATCAATATTGTTTAATTAGGCATGGAATATTAATCAAAATAGGGGGTAAAGTTCAATCGACCAGTATTGACCAGTAATGACCACTTTGGGAGTATTGACCGGGGCGGTTGGAACCGGTAAAAACCGCCGGTTAAAACCGGGGGCGGTCGATTGGTGCCAACCCTGCGCCGGGGTCGTGCTACCTCTTTTCTTCACGTGTTGGTGGAGTTATCACCACGTCCTACGCGTTCTCGCTGTGTTTATACAACTATTGCAAGGCGTTCACTTGTCGGTCAACAGCGACGTCCGCACAACGTGCTCGGTGTTTCTTCTAAGACTTTACTGCGATCTTTAAGTCTGCACAATGACTGCACCTCGACCAAGTACATCACATGGTCGTTATAAGAACCCCATGTACTTAGATAATGCAGTACTTGTGCCGAAGCATCTCCAATTGTCTATGAACAAATGCTCTGTGTTTTCACGGAGACTCTATTACGACGTCCTTTTTACGTGCTTTGCTTCTCCTACGTCTCTGGCTTCTCAACCGCTTTGCTGCTGCGTGTATGGCGTCATCTGGGCCATTATATCGTGTTCTAGACGAGACGCCATAAGAGCGCAGAATCTTCGCGTTTACTTTTAAAATGACCAAAGAAGTCGACGTAAGGTACCCTGACGTTGTTTGTTTCTGGCGTTTAGACGCCGTCTTTATTCGATTTCACGACGAACTCTCGGCAATATTACCGCGTCCTGTGTCGCCATTATATCGCAGTAAAAACGCGTCCGGTAAACAAGGGTAAAATATATCAATGTTTCTCGGGTACTAACCATTCATGTTAGTTGCCTTTCGTTGAAGTTATACCATTGAATCATGTATCCATTGAATACGACTTTATATACGTGTATATATAAATTCAGTGGACATTGTTTTTTTTTTCAGAACATCCGGACTCTGAGTTCCCAGTGGCCGCCGTGGCGGGCGGCGTCGTTGGTGGTCTGCTGCTGATCGCCCTCCTGTCGCTCCTGCTCTGCTTCCTCTTCGCAAAGAAGAAGAAGAAGAAACGACCGACCAGCGTGACAAAATCGTTCGGCAGCAAAAACATGTTCTTCAGCCGATCTACAACTGTTGTCAGTCCGGACAGCGGCCTCGGACACGGTGGACCCACATTACCTCCGCCCGAGACGAACATATTTGATCTTGACCTTCCTGTGGCGGGTGGCAAGGGCAACACGCTGCCTCCGTTGAGACCGCCGATTGCCACCGCAGAGGCCGGAAGAATGTCGAGTACGTTTCTTACTCATGGCAACATAGGCGAAATACGAACGCCATAATGAAAAATACTGCTTAAAGATGAAGGTTTTCTACATTATGATATGTACAAAAAGCGGTTGTTGTTGTGTTTTTTTTTTATTATGCTGACGATGAATATTCATTATTTGAGTCTCTGATACTGGTTACATGTAAATATGTACATATCAATAATATAGTCTTCATTTACTTACACATAATCCTCGAGTAAAGTTTTTCATTTTGATCTAGTATTTCATGTGCAATTTAATCTGCTATTATCTAATTAAAATTCTGACAATAATGTAGACATTTTGAACGTTACTTGTATCCGTTATATAATCTGTACTTGTTAGCAGATACATCTAAATACACACAATTTGTAAAACATTATATGGACTAATTCACATTTACACTTATTATTTTCTTGTATGTATAATGTATTTAATTATAGTTGTTACTTAACACTAAGATCATATAAAGCAGCACACGAAAAGAAAGAAATTAAAGTATCTATCATCGCAACTGGAAGCTCGAAACTCGATCTCTGAGCCCTACATATAGTGCTGTAACTTCTAGGGCAGACTCCCATTAGCCGGACTATATTCAAAAGTTGATATGATGCGCGTCTTTCAAACATTTCAAAGAAAACAGACACTTTCCAAATATTTGAGTCGCTTCGAGCTGAACCCTAAAAGTTCAGACATTTCAACGGATTTGTTTTTATCAACGAAACGGGTTTCTGTCAGAATTTCTATTGTACTATTTATTTTTTATTGTTAATAATTTTTTCGCTTTATTAAGTATTAGTTACAGTTAGCATTAAAACAATTCAGATGGGGGATGTGAGAGCAGGTTCCGCTAATGGTTGTAGAGATTTTCGAACGTTATGTTTCGATCAAACTGAAAAGTGTCTTACATGTATATTATATATTTATAGTGTGTTATTACTGAAACGTGATTTACATTTATATTATGTATTTATATTGTGTTATTGCTTGTGTTATATAATACGTCATTAAACAATGTATCAAAAATGAAATTGTATACTATATTAAGTTTAAGTTTCGTTCAAACTGGATATACAGAACTATCATAATTCGCTCACAGTTTTTAAAGGCGCAAACTTTTTGCATTTCATAAGGAGAAATAAGTCATAGTAGATTGCTAATGAACTAAACGCAGTGATTTCCCTTCGGTTGAATTTTCAGTTTTATCTTCCTGTACGACGTCAATTATAGCGTCACGATATAAGTCACTGTGTCAGTTGACGTGGTACAGTAAAGCTAAAATAACGTTTAACTAACGTATTATGACGTCATAGCGCCGTTGTCATTGGTCGTTGGTGACACACATTCAAGAACCGCATAAAACGGTAAGGTAAGTCTTTATCAGTTCGTATGAAATAATATGATTCGCGCTTTTATAATACCAGGCTTAATGTAAGTGCGTAAAGAATCGTCCCAGATTAGCCTGTGCAATTCACACAAGCTAATCAGCAACAACACTTTCCGTAACTATGGAAATTTTCGTCTAAAATAATTCTCTTCTAAACGAAACGGTGAATACTTTACACTAATGCATTAAGCCCGTTTTTACCAAAGCGACTAATGGATTATATTATGTTATTTGCTATTTTTAATTTGCAAGTATCTCTAACTCTGACCGGCCGCTGCCAAATAAGGGGCTTATCATGTGCTGCTGGTGATTATATGAAATTAACCCATTTATGCCTAGCGTCTAGGAAAAATGCCTTCGCAAACAGCGAAGACCCAGATGAGACGCCGCATGATGCGGCGTCTCATCAGGGTCGGTGCTGTTTGCTTAAAGGAATTTCAGTAAGAAATATTCTAAATATAGAAATAAATATGCTAGACATCTCTAATTTTGGAAAAAAATTGATCCAATTTAGAAGGATGGAGAGTACATTAGGAATAAATTGGTTAAGTGCCGTGGCGCGTTTATCAATAAGAACTTTTTAGTGCAAGGCAATGTTTGACACAGAGTTTTTATTGGAAGAAGATATGTGTCATTTTGTGTTCGGCTCAAACCTTGAATGGGCATTAATGGAATTTTTAAAACATCACTCATTTCTGTATATTTCAATCATCCCTGTTCTATTTAGTTCTAAAATAAAACTTTTTTTTCGAAATCATACAATCAAATTACAGCGATAGTAAAGCTCCATAGAAAACATATTAGCAAACTCGTTATGTTACAAAGGCTCAATTTCAACTGATAATTTCAGTGGCATAAAAGGATGCCATTTGTAATCAATAACATAACGTTTTGCTGCAATTCACATGTTTGATTTCAATATTCAGTATTAATTTATATACAATTTTAGTCTGCAAAACTCCTGGCCACCAGCCTTTTGCATTCATGCATAATAGTGAATGTACGTGGTTTTATCATAATATATTATTCCTTGAACTAATTTATTATGTTGGAATATGATATTCACGTCCCGGGTTTCCTGGACCGGCATTTTAATAGATAAACAGTGTCCTGTTTATCATCAAAATATGATATTCACGTCCCGGTTTTCCTGCACCAGCATTTTAATAGATAAACAGTGTCATGTTTATCATCAGAATATGATATTCACGTCCCGGGTTTCCTGGACCAGCATTTTAATAGATAAACAGAGTCATGTTTATCATCAAAATGGTAACACGCCGTGCGTTGCCCTCTGAAATTTGACGGACCTAACGGACGAAAATTATGACCCAAACGACAAACGCTTGCCATGCAGTTGCTGGGGAATTTCACTTTGCGAGTATCTGAGAGGCCAGCAGAATATGGTGTCTTCGGGGTGAATTTTACACATGCGCACAATCAAACCTGATCAAAAAGCATTGTAATAAGGGCTTCCTGCAGTTTCATTAGTTCAAAATTGAAATCTTGGCGTGAAGAAAAGTAATATAGGATATCATCGTAGCTAAAATGTGTGTAGATGACATACGAATAGTAAAGATTAACAATATGCTAAAATTCTAAAATTAGAATCCGTGATATAAATTGCCCATGACAACGGTAGCTGGTCGGACAAACGTTGGTGCCGTGTGTAAATCAGAGTTTATGAACAGGTCATCGCCGAGTCTTCACACCTAATTTATGTACTGACCTGACCCTGTGACCTTTCAGCGGGAATGTTCAATGTTGAGCCAATGTAGGTCAAATTTACCGCCGGCTGCCCGAGTACTCGCCAAAAAATTATATGGTTTACCACCTGCCTTTTATACATCATAGAAATTTAACATCTTTGACATGAATTAACAATCTAAAGTATTTGATCCGCGTCATGCAAAAATGGATCTTATCCAATATGTTGCCAAAATATGCTACCCTGTCCGTTAATGAGAACACTAAACCTTGCATGACTTAACCCATGTATGCCTGGCGTCTAGAAAAAAAGGCCTTGGCAAACAGCGTAGACCCAGATGAGACGCCGCATGATACGGCGTCTCATCTGGGTCTGCGCTGTTTGATTAAAGGAATTGCTGTTATAATTATTCTAATTATAGAAATAAATATACTAAACATCCCTAATTTTGGAAATAAATTGATCCAAATTAGAAGGATGGGAGAGTCCACAAGGCATAAATGGGTTAATCTGTGAAATGAACGCAATTAACAGTGACCTTGAACTCTTTTACCAGTCAGTTATGTTTAACAGCTGTATTAAAGGAGCGGAGATAACATTTAAAACATGAGGGCGGTTCACATTTAACATGCTTATAAGTATACAAAAGAATGTATGATTTAATTCTTCCATTCTTATTGATCTGTACGTTCGTCTAATCAAAATAGGGAATTCGACGGCCTTTCTCTCGTGTTTTCGGAATTTCTGGGGCCCATTCTAGACTGTTTACAGCCCTGCATTGTCATTTTTATAGAGATAACTCTCTCCTACTTCTTGTACTGTACTTATACTTAACAGAGTTACGTTATCTTATCTGCTTAAAATGCAGATAATTCAGCCAAAAGAGAAAAAGGAGCTTTGCAATACATCTCAAGAAGTAATTGTGAAATTAAATTAGAAAAAAAATTATCAGTCTGTTGACAGACTAGGGCCCATTCCTGCAGTTTATTAAGAGCTGGTTGTTCAAGTTGCCTTCTGTCTTTATATCACTGATATTGCCCGATTAATTTGCTGGAGTGCATATACACAATACGGGAGGACACAGTGAAAATCTTTCAATAAAGATACATGTACGTAAAACTGTAGTTATAATCTTCAATTTATTTTAATTACCGGTATTGTTAATTTAATATTATCATGTACGCGTGTTAATAAGATAAACACTTCAGTTTATTTGAAACTAAGCCAATGATAATCGAGCAATAAACACGTATTAAAGCTCGTAGATTAGAATGAACGCTTTTTCTGGTGTTGTCATTCTTAAAGCACGTTTGGGAAATGTATCGGTTGATTGGAAATATTAATAGTTAATTTCAAAAAATACGCACCAGCATCAATAGTTGAAGACAATCAATCGGGATATAAAATCATAAATGATACCAAACACCGACAGTGCGTACTATCACAACAAAACGCCCTAATGCCTATACACGGGATTGACCGGATTTAAGCAAGTTGGAGGGATTACCAGGCCCGTACCCAGGCCATGGGCCCAGGGGCCCGAGCCCCCCCCCCCCCCAGCTGGCTGTCGAACTATGATTTTTTTTAATAATCGGCCCACTGCATTTTTTTCTCTCGTCCAAGGGCCCACAGTACACTTTCCCTCAAAACAAAAGAGCAGCTATGTTTTATTGTCCCTGATAAACAAGGGGATTAACGCTCGCCAATCGAGATAAGCCTCCAGGCAATGTTTTCTAATCGCCTTGTACACACATCCCCGATCAGTCCCCCATTGTGATCATGAATGCTTCATCTAACGATGGTTGATGTCATGTATTTTGATACGTGTATGGAAGCAATGCTACAGCAGTTCGTAGACTATGGTCTGATAATTGCCGACTTAAGTTTCTTTCCTTCTTTGAGAAGGCCCTAGACGTATTTTCTCTTCTTAAAGTTTAATTATTTTTTTTGAAACCTTTTATTGGGAATTTTTAGGTCCCAATATATACTTTTTGCATTGAGAATAGGGCCCTGAATTTGAACCGGAACAAAAACACTGACAAAGGTATTAAAACTGAGTATATATAATTTTTGAAAGGAAATCACTAAAAAAACACTACGATGAGATAGTTAACATGCTTGATTAAAAGAAAAACAGATTCATAAATTTGCCGAGCAACAGATAAGAATTTGGCAGAATTCAGTATTTAAAATAATTGAGTACCGAGAATTGAGTAATATCAACCCATTATTGGCTCATTGGTAAAAAAATGAAAATTGAAACAACAAATCGATCTCATTATATAAGTTAACCTGATCCAGTGTAGAAAACTATTGCATAACTAAATTATCTCTTTCCTTGAATTTGTTTGATAACAGTAAAATATGTTAAATTGATTCTTTAAGACTTTCATTATTTCCCCCAAAAATTAGGCGTTTCGCGCAATTTTTTTCCTAAAAAATGGCACGGTCTTTCGCAAAAAATCAGATTAAAAAAACCTGTGACGTTATTGATTTGTGAAACAAATGGTGGAAGCAATACGAGAGTTTATGTGGATAATAGTCAGTTTAAACCTGTAAGTTTCGGAAATCTAAAGCTTTTGATATTGTTGTGAATTCGCACCAATTTTTAAAGCTTAAGACTTCCGAAATGTGCTGATTTACTTGTTATATTCCATTAATTCATAGCACAAAATACGTTTTTTATAAGCATTAAAATTCACCTTGCAAAGTGCCAAATTAAAAAAAGTATATATATAGGGAGGGGGGACCCCTCCCAAACCCTCCCCGGTTGGGCCCCCCCAGTAAAAAAATCCTGGGTACGGCCCTGGATTACCCACATAATAGGGGCGGCCCTTGGACTCTTAACACTTACTGAAAAATAATTGTGTATACATTTTTATCGATTTTCACAGAACCAATCGTGTTTCGAAGTGTAATACAATTTTTTGAAGACTCATATTTGTATATGTGACAAAGATTTTTCGTTCATCTTAGTATACACAGTGTTGCTTCTTTTCATACGCAATATGCAAATATTAGTTTATAAGAAAATGTATACATATTATTTATGTTAAAAATAACTTGGATTCTTTACCATAAAAAAATAATTGTACACGTATCTTTATTACTGCCAGTAATTTAAGCTTATACAAAAATAGGTCAATACAAATATAATATAATATAAAACATTAAGTTAAATATAGGTTGTATTCATATGAAAAGAAGATAGATAATTAAATAAATTACTTAGTAATTTACTTCCTACGCGTGAATGATTTTCATTTTGTGGCCATTAGCGTTATCGCTGAACAAAAACGTATGTTTCGAGTCATTTGTTTTGGATTGACGTTAGTCGATGCATGTGATCCGTCCTCCTGCACTGAAAATCATTTAAACTACATAGATTTACCATGATATCGTGTATTAAATTAACTTGAAACGGTTTCTGTAATGCAATTAATAATTTATTACGCTTCCCCTTCATCTCCAATACAACAACAACAATATAAAATTTCATGTCAAACTACAACAACAGTCAGTGACGCCAAACCGTGAAGTAACGCGATCTCGCTGGAGTATATACTCAGTTGTGATGTCGTGAATTTAATGTGTTTTGCTAGCGAATTCTGAATGCCAGAAAATGTCACATTTGTTTGTCTAATTATTGGTGTTTCAGATGTTTCTATTTCGGCTAAGCTTTTGCATCAAAAATGCTCGTTTTCAATAGGAAATATATTGTGGATGTATAGTTATATATCATATAATTATACATTTGCAGTGCTCATTATTACAACTCTTGATAATTGTAAATGAACGAATATATTGACAAGGAATAAAGTGATAAACAATAATAGAAATAAACACGTGCATCAATAAAACTAGTCGTACATGGAGCGCTATGACATTGTTAATACACGTATTGTGATTATTACGTTCATAGAACCTTGTTATATTCTTTTAAAAAGTTATCAATTGATGTCACAAGAGGCAAACAGCCAACGTTATTTTTACTACCCGTATTTTAATTTACAAATGTTAAATTCATTATAAAGAATGGTTGTCATTCTAACAATACGGACACACCAGCATCCGCGTTTAGCGCTGACCTGTGTAGGTGTCTTTGACCCCTGCTAACGGTTTCTCAGGGATTGGGTTACTGCGCAGCGAATGATATATATCCATACATTTTGTGTAACAGTATCCGCCGAGATGGCGTAATATCGGGGCTTATCGGCCGCTTGACCTTTTCAACACCTGCTGGGGAAAAACAACATAAATACACTGGCATTGTTTAGTTAGGGAGACTGGGTCTCGCATAATGTACACGCATGCGCAGAGGAACCTCATAAACGCGGCAACGTGTAGTTGATTTGCGTTTACGTAAGAGTCAAACGTGGACGCTATTAAGTTATCGTGAATTTGTTTTGTCCTGTTTGTAATTAATACAGAATAGAATGAAAGAATACATTCTGAAATCGTCTTATTAAATGGAACTAAAATTATTGAAATTATCGGACGGATTTTGTGAAGTAAGCTTCTGATATCTCTTTATCTGGCTCAACAGACAGCATTGCACGACAAATCGTCGGAAGCATCTCCGATGGTTTGCTTTCGTTATTTATTCATGAGGCGTCTTTCATTTTCAGTAACCAAGGATGTTTATAAACATGTGTACTGTTATATTGGATGATTGTGCTGGAAAACACAAATCGTTGTTAGGATTATATGCAGTGAATTGTGAGTAAACGGCGAAAGAGGTGGAATGTTTTCGGCTAAGAGCTTACATAACACCAAACTTAGTTTCGATAGGTGTTAGGTCGATATAAACCATGTCCGAAAATGTATAAGTATTAAAAAGTGATGTACGGAAAGATGACGTGATATATTAAAACCACGGGCGTGAGTAGGCGTTGAATAATTATAATAATAATAATAATAATAATAGTAAAAATAATAATAATAATAATAAGTTTTTTTTATTATAAGTAGTATTTTTTACTATATTAGTACTATTATTATCATTATTATTATTATATTTGTCATTATTGTTATTATAATAAATATTTTACTAAAAAGTATTATTATTATCATTATTATTATTTGTATTATCATTCGTATTATTTGTATTTTTATTATTTCTATTATTGCCAGTAGAAGTTATATTAGCAGTTTTTTTAATTAATAATATTAATACATATATTACAATTATTTAATTATTATTACCGTTTTCATTAATATTTTTGTTTTTATGTTCATATCAAACTGACAGTAATTATTATTTTTGTAATATAGTTTTGTTTTATAATTATTACTTTACTTATTTCATATATTTATGATTTCAATATTAATATTGAAACTTATTGCTTTGTTTATCAAGTTTTATCATTAATACAATGTCGTTTATAGTATTCGTATGATAATTGTTATTATTATTATTGTTATATAAAGTACAATTATATATTTATTTAAGCTTTTTGTTATTAACGTCGATGAAAATAATCAAAAACATATCGCCCAACGTGGGGCTCGAACCCACGACCCCGAGATTAAGAGTCTCGTGCTCTACCGACTGAGCTAGCCGGGCACGTACCAAAGATTGCAACCACATTATTTTTAGAGATAACACAATATCCGGACATACAGTTTAAAAATAGCATTCTTTTCATGATGGTATTTTGTTTTTGCGATTCTTGATATCATTTAAAATGTATCTAAATAAAATCCCATTCAAAATAGAATTATATCCCATTTAAAAAGACTGAGCAAATAATATCCCATTGTATCCATCAATGCTTATCCGGTACCCATGCTTATCCGAGATATCCATTAGATCTAGTGCCCTAAACAATAATATTCTTATTATTTTTATAGCTACTTTAACCAAATATATATATTAATACAAATATTAAATTTAAATAATAAGTGTGGTGTTTTGTAAATAAAATTGTTCCAAAAAAGGTAAATCCGGTAAATGAAGTGCATCGACCGTATACCAGTTTCTGTATTGATAAAGTATGGCTAATAGTTTTTTTATTTGATTACTTTTGACCGTTTGTGCTATTAGATCGTTGAAATTATAAAACAAATGATGGTTTGTGAACGGAAAGTAAAATCAAACGACAAAACGCAAAAGATATCGCCCAACGTGGGGCTCGAACCCACGACCCCGAGATTAAGAGTCTCGTGCTCTACCGACTGAGCTAGCCGGGCAGTTGTACACCGAGGTCCAAATGATGAATATCAAAATTCTATCGTTCTCTGTTGTTTTGACTTGCTTGTACCCGGGGTAGTACGTGAGCAGACAAATGCCAATCGAGCTCCATTAAGTGTCATATTAAAATCCCTTTCAAAACAGTATTAAATCCCATTACAAATTATTCAAATAATATCCCAGTGTATCTATCAATAGATCTACTAAGCCGAAAAACCTTTTGCCGAAAGTAGCCAATATGACATATGGTTTTGTTTTTTTAGCAATATTGAATTGCATTGTCTGTAATGTTTATGTGCTTATATTACCCAGAATGATTGCTCTTACGTGGTTAATGTATGTTTCTAAAAATATGCTGTAACACGAACTAATTCAAACCAAGACTTACGCAGTTCTATTATATATTTCAACTACAACATACAAGTACATCGTTGTGTCAGGCTGTTAGTTGGGCTCTTTTTCGTACATTGCAACAATTTGCAAAGCCTTCTGTCGTTGTATATGTACCCAATTTTACTAGTAATAGATCTTCATTCCCAAATGAAAACTCTTTAAAGGAAAGTAACTTAGTACCATGAGAGTACAAAAACTAAAAAGAGTTGTCGACCTTTACTTGCAGTGGGAATTATATCTACACTGTCTGTGTAAAATATACTCAAATACATCTACATTCCCAATGAAAACTTTTTTTTGGAACTGTAACTTAGTAACATTAGAATACAGGGACAATAGAAGAGTTGTCGACCTTCTTTATTTTTGGAACATTGGTTTCTGTTTGGAACTAAATTTAGTATACTTTAGTCTTAAATGAGAGCATTAAACACGAGCTAGTCTCATTTATATGACGCGCAAAGAATTCAGAGATACTTTTTATATGGGCTAAATTCTTTGCTCCAAATATTATCCATATAAAAAGTAGCTTAATATTTAAGAGCGTCAAAAATTTGGACTAAACACGAGCTAACTTGGATTCAATTGTTAAAGAACCAGAAATAATAGCACACCCGTCAGTCGTAAAATCCAATAACATATGCGTTATTAACGTCTGCTTACAAAGCGCAACGCACGATTCGATAGTTTCCTTTCATTGATAAAAATCAATAGAAGAGAATTCTTTTATTAAAAGCATTTAATCGACCTCTTAACAACGAGCCGTTGCCACTGTTTACTTCCGGCAGCGACACGTGATTAGTTTAACCAATCCATATCTGTTTTTCGAAGGTTAAAGGTAACATTCAAAATGGCGACTGCCGTATTAGCTCCGACAAATTATACAATGTTAAATACAGAAGCACGGGTAAGAATAGATAATATTTAAATTGACTTCAAATGAAATCGCGATTGAATTTTGTGATATGCTTATCAACTTAAACCCACTTCGATTAACGTTTAATCAATTTCTTTAGCTCGGAGAAGACACAATCGGACCTGGTCTGGCAGACGACTTACAGAAGTTCTATGAGAAAACAGACAATAACAGGGATAAAGAAAAATGTGTGGAATTATTAAATTCAATAAAATTAGGAGAAAGTGTTCAAAGGAATGTTATTCAAAGGCCTTACACTGCTGTGCCTTTTTCTGGTATGTTGGTTATATTTACTAGTTTCACCAGGGGTTCGTGTGCCCGTGTTTAACCTGTATCGGCCAACTTAAAGTAAGCCTCTAATGTAAACATGTAAAGCAAATGTTAGCTTTACTTTGCTTGTCAATACTCGACGACGGTTTAACTTGTTGAGTGTTTTGTGTTGTGGAGGCGAACCTGAAGATTTAATTCATACTTTAAACTGGGCATATTACTTCTCATGAGGTGTAAGAGACGTTAGGACGTGTATGTGCTTCAACATCAATAAAAGGAAGGCTCTAGACAATATTGCATTAACTACAGTAGATTTTTACAGGCCCGTTGCCAGGGTTTTGAAAAGGGGGGGTGCGAATTTTTGCCATCGACGATTGTTATTGAGCAACGAAGGGGCGAAGTGGGTATGTGCGGGAGGGGATGCCCCCCTCATGCAATCGGGTGGCTTTGGAGGTCCTCCCCCTAGAAAATTTTGAAAATTAAACTTTAACTACTGCATTCTGGTCACTTTTTAACTGTATTTAGAGAGTGAAGTTACAGAGCATTTTTTTAATATGAAATTTCACTTTCATTGACCACACTCAGTGAATGATCGATATGAATATGATATAACATACATGTATTCCCCACCACGTTTTTCAATAACCACCTTTTTTGATCAGTCACGGATATACATCATTTTATACGGTGTTTAATCCGACACTAGTATGCGCGCACACACTTTGTTTACATATGCAACAACAAATTTATAGGATGTTAAAATAAACAATAAGAACGGTATGAAATATCATTATTTCTTGGAATCTTGATAAAATTGGCGTGTTTCACCATTCCAACATTCTACCATTCATAAACCGAGCGAATTAAATGGAAATATTTGACTTTTCAAAACATTTGTTTGTCTGCTACTATGGATAGTACCAGAGGATTAGCATTGCTCTAAACGTGCTAATAGTGTATTGTACAACAAACACTGATTAACAAAACTGGGTCTTCTCTAATCTGCATCAATACTAAAAATAAATCATAAGTGTATGACTGGTTACTTTATTTGTTTTTTAAACTATTTTCAACTATTAAGTAATCTTTTTCTAAACGAATTTCAGAAAAATATAGCACTTAAGGCTTCATTAAGACGCTATAACCACAAACTACTACTGGCCCTATGGTCTCAAAATCCTTAACAATGTATACCAGGACTTCGAAAAAAAAGATGTAATTATTTTCCCATTATTTGCTCAAGATCCGTCAAAGTTGATGAACATTTAAAGTTAACGTCCACCTGATCATATGTTATAACGTTTTAAATTCATTATAACAACTGTTTGAGTGTAGAACATTCCTAGTGTCAAGTTTGACATAATGAAAACATTGTGGAAAGTTATGTATGTAGAGCAGAACAGATGCCATTAAGTGTTGGTAAACTATAAAAAAGCTACATTGCTTTGTAGAAATGATTTGTTTTCTTGTCATCCAACAACAAAATGAGCATGTCTTGAGCATAGCTGATATTTTTGTTGCTGTAAAACCATTTAGGGGATCCGAAAATGGTTGTACGGGGATATAACAAAAAGACAACGCAGTCTGTCGAAAATGCTGTGCACAATGTGTAATTGTTATAAGTCGTGGCTTCATCATTTTGTTATGATATCTATTAAAGTTATGGCTTTAACAGATATTAATAACGATAACAAAAGTAAAAACAATCATTAAGTATCAAATATCTATAAATAAGTATCGATTTTATACGGATAAGAGTGCCAGGTTAATAATTATGCATTATACAGAAAACAAATATACATTTATAACAAAGATTCCAATTCCATTTTGCGGGGACCGGCTTCCTAGATCTTCTCAAATTTTGCTGTCAAAACCTCTTCAACAATCGTGCGGTTATAAATTGTAAATAAAAATCACGCGCTATCTTGGGAATGACTTAATCGAGGAATTAATTACATGTATATGGTGACCTGTCGGTTGCATATTGATTGGGTTCCTGGAAAAAATAAATAACCGTTTCTGCGTCAAATAAAGTTGTTTGCAACTTAAAGTACATTTTTTTACTGGTCAAAAAAGATTGGGTGCGAACGCACCCAACGCAACCCCCCCCCCCCCCCTAGCTACGGGTATGGTTTACTAAGAAACCCATAGAAAAAGTAAAGCTAACACTAAAATGATTACCCACGACTTATCATTCGTATACAAAAAAATGCATGGCTTTGGTATAATTTTGACTGTGAGAAATGAATAGATTATTATGAACTACAACATGATCAAATGACTCTGTTCGAATTTGGTGACTCGTATCATAAGCAGATTAAACTCCTTCATTACCGGTAGTTGACTTTAAATTTAATCCAAACTCCTTCATTACCGGTAGTTGACTTTAAATTTAATCCTTATGCTTTGACTTTAAATGTAATCCTTTTGCTTTAATAATCTCAGTGCTAGGAGCGTTATCTTTGTCGTATATAAACATATTTTAATAACTTGTCTACATGTTTAAGCGGAAATATAATACTGTATTAGGAATGTATATGTCATTTACATGCTTAAAGTCATAATCTTATAACATTAAAGAGCACTAATAAAGTGTATACAGACATACGGGCTTATTTGCGTTTTTTTTTCTTTAAAATTTCCAATCGATTAAGTTATCTTTCTGATTGTCGATTGCCTCGCCTTGAAATGTCTTATCTTTAAAGGTATCTCAACTCTAGTTGCACATCTACTTGATATTTATTTGCGTTAATGATTTACAATAGTTACCCAGACCAAATGTAGCCTTTTGTTGTTCGCGTATCAAAGTTTAGATAAGAAACACAGATTCTAATTTATGGCCGCCATAAATATGAATAAAATCGTTGAATAAAATACAATCAAAGTGATTTAGTCTGATTTACGGTTTAACTTGACTCGATACCATCGTAAAACATCGATGTATGTGCATACATTAATCCCAGGGTTTATTTCATATATACTGTACCGCCTGCGTGATTGTCATCAGTGTTCAACAAGTTTTTGGAGTTCATGAAAATCATGAAACAAGAATCTTTAGGCTAGTATCTTTTATTGTTATTGTTTATAGAAATGTGTGTATTATTTAAATATCGTTTAAGTTGCGTAACATCTAACCGTTCTTACAAAATGATTAAAAAGATTGCATGCTTCCGGGCCATAAGACGGCTGTCTTAATTTTGTAATTCAGACGGAAGTTATATCGCAGTATACCGACGTCGCGTATTTTCAGTATCACACATATATTTTTCGAAGGCTATATAAAATATAGTTAGTTTATCTTTGTTATCATATTAATGCATTTCTGTTTCTGTGCATGCCGTTAGCAAGATGCAAATAAGTGCGATATTGAACGTTTCCCACAGCCTGGACTAATTGCCTTTCTGATTAACGACGCCGTTATCAGGAATAACACCAATCTGTTATCGTTCATTCAGTCTGCGTTTGAACCATGCCTGTTTGCAGTACAAACAGGAAAAGTCCACAGTGGAAAGCGTTAGGTTGAACAACGCTAAATGTGTATTATGAAATATCGCAAGATATATCACCCGAAGCGTGGAAAAGCGATACGCTAAATGTGTATTATGAAATATCGCAAGGTATATCACCCGAAGCGTGGGAAAGCGATGCTTATTTTTATTACGCATTATTTATCATATTTTTGTTAGTTAGGTATACATGCTGAACCTGAAATTTCTGATCAAATGGAACTTAAAAGAATATGTGTAGAATATTTATAAATGATTTATTTATTATTGTGGGTAGATACTGATGACTTAAAGAAGCAACGTTGTTTTCATATCGTCTTTCATTCTTTAAGGTCGAGATCACGTGAACAATTTTCTGAGCCCCTACCAAACGTCCTACAACCGGGACTACCCCTTGAAACAGCCCATAGACACAGTTGCAGTAAGGTCAGTATATGTACAACTCATTGAAATAAACACTAATTGGTATCAAGTCCATATTACTATACCAAGCTCTTCCCAGATTCTATGTTTTCCTTATCATTATCATCGAAAGCAATCATTTCAAATCAGCATGGAGAATGATGCTTGACTTGGTTGTTCCATAAATCTCATTGCAATCTTTTTCTGGCCTGGACACAGCGTCCATGATAAGCTTTTGTGATCACCTTTTGTCCGTAGTGCGTCGTCAACATTTAGGTTTCAAACGCTCTGGAGGATACATTAATTGCCCAATAAAACGTAGTCAGAAAATTTGCTACAAAAACTAGGCTGAACTCTAAACTGGGGCAAGTGAAGTCAAACACTACGGTCACTTTGTAAACTTAAATAAAAGCTTGTTGACTGTATAGAATATGCATGTGTTGCGCAATCATCAGGAAAGCCCAGAAAATGTATTCCAATCGAGAATGGTACAACGGCCAGTTTGAAATTATTTCCAGCTCGTTGAAAAAAATGGTCTGAAAAATAGGTGGGGCAAATATCCTTCTATGACAATAGGTAACACTCTAGAGGTCACAATTATAGACGAGTCTTCATAAAAATTGCTCAGAGCATTTGTCGAAATGGTATCTCGGCGGAGTTCGAAAACGGGACTTGTCCGTTGAAAAAAAGGAGGGCGGTGATGTTTTCTTGATATGGATGTAGTACAGAAAAAATCTCAATGAAACTTTCACATACCATTTAAGCAAATCATATCTCGATCGAGTTATGAACTTTAAATATTTTTTAAAGCTTGTGAACAAAGTCTATACCACATATATTGTCCAATCTGTAAGGAGCTTTTTGTCAAATGATTTCTCCGCCGAATGAGATATGATTCCATTTAATTGAACAAGATGGTCGCCATTAGGCGGGGCATTTTTCTTGTATGACAAAAGTTAAGTCATTTGAAAATTCTAAAGAAATAACAATTATAGTCCACCCATCATAAAGCAAGCTAAAACATTCAAAAATGTGTTGTTATGATGTTTGGGATTAGTTTGAACATTATGATTTGACTAAAAAACAACAAGTGTACCCAATCTGCTCAGAATATCGAATATCCTCAGATTAGCCCTATAGCCCGTGTTTCTTTTGTATACGTTAACCTAAAAATAAGTTTTAATGAATAGGCATTCAGTGTTTTTGTGAGAGCTCTGTTCTGAACTATCCAAAGGTTGATAACGTACCTATAACCTATAAGTTACGTCTTTTAAGTCCACCGGCAATCGTTTACGTGTATAAAGTCCACTGGCGAACGTTTGCTCATAATAAAAATATACTGTTTTAGTATTGGCACCAGATTTGAGATTTTCACAAATCTGTACAATATACCATGTATTAGTCTTATGTGTAGTCCAGCGTAGGTTGGATATACATTTACGGCCGCTGTGTTCTATAAGTTGTATTTTAATTATAGATTTAGGTCAAACAATCTAACACCCTTTTTTATCCGACAGACCAATGACGTCACACGGTTACCCCCCGCAAGAAGGCCCTGCAGCGGAGACGCACTACAGCGAGGAGTTCCGGAAGAAGCCGACTGCTCGCCCGACCACGCCAATTCGACCCGGGTCAGCGTCCGGAAATAGGGCGAACAACCCGCATCCACCACAAGTATACCACGTGTTGCATGATAATTGATAATGTGATATACTTTAAATAGAGCAGTTCGCAATTGGATTCAATACTCGAAGTAACAAATAATTGAACATAAATAACTATTAGTAAGTATTTGAATTAATACACGACTCCATTAGCAGTTACTTTCATATAGCAAATAAATGTAGAACATACGTGACATGAATACACAGTAATTATTTATGAATACGTCATCACGATTGTGCGTTAATAAGCCGTTTCAGGGCCCAGCATATTCAAGTCGATAAACGGATGCAAAATATTTTAAAGACATTTCTTAAAATTAAAATTTTCTCAAAAGCAGACATAAACAAAAATTAAAATCGAAAATTATCTCTTTAAAAAGAAACACATGTTCGTTTATTGTTACCCAGTCGTTTCTGGTGTGGAAGTTCCCGCGAAACGGCTGGCGCGAGACGGAGGGCGGCCGCTGGTCCGAGGAGCTGACCAATGAAAAGATCGCACAGGTTCACAAGCGCCTCTGCCAGTCCACTTACCAGACGGACTTCTTAGGCACGCCACAGGGTCAGTAGCAGAGCCGCAACCACATCCGATGGACACGTTCTTTTGACCTCTTATTTGAACAAATTTGGGGTCAAACTTGTTGGGTCCGAAATAAACCGCATTGCTCTCCCTCAAAAGTTTCATCCATAATAACTTGTTGTACCCTTTCTTATAGATATACATAATTACTGCTACCCATTATTAAAAACCCTTAAATAGATTTTCATGCTGTCATCATTTGTTTTCATAACTTCCACTGTAATTCTACTTTCCACAAACATTATATCATAACAGGATACGACATGTAAGTCGTCCTCCTTAAACCAAGAATCGACCAGAAAATTCTCCTTTTATGTAGGACCCGTTCCCATTCCCCTGTTGAGCAATTAGTGTCATGCCAGATAAACCCTGCACAGCAATCTATGTCACATGATTCAGTTAGCGCTTAGTGCCAGGTCCGGTTGGTTATAATTAAATATGACAATTAAAAAATAACAATCCGGGCGATTCTATCTGATGTCACGACATGCATTCAAATGGATTTAGTGTCAACACCAAGCTTTTTCTCGCCAACTACTCTCACATTGTTCCCCAATGAACAGAAAATATTTTTCCGCAATAAGATTATTCTGGGTAATCTATGTTTATTTTATGTTGTGTTTCATATCTTTTGTGTCACGACTCGAGATATTCGATGCAATAAATTATGAATTATAATTCTTTTCACACAAACATATTGGACTCCGTTAATTCTGTTTTATTGCATCACATACTTATAATATTGATGTGGCATTTAATGCGGGTCGGAACACTATGGGGGCCTGTTATTTACATTGCATATAATTATTTATTTACAATACGATACATGTTTATCAATAAATGCCAACGTGTAACATGCGTGTTTACGACTACTTAAGTTTATTTATTTTACTCATGTCACACAAGTCTGTCATGCGTCATTGATATCAGAAATGCAGAATATACTGAATGTTAACCCATTTATGCCTAGCGTCTAGAAAAAGGCATTGGCAAACAGCGTAGACCCAGATGAGACGCCGCATTATGCGGCGTCTCATCAGGATCTGCGCTGTTTGCTTAAAGGAATTTCTGTAAAATAAAATTAAATATAGAAATAAATAGACATCCCTTATTTTGGAAATAAATTGATCCAATTTAAATGGATGGGAAAGTCCACTAGGCATAAATGGGTTAATCTTTATTGGTTTAAAGTACACAAGTTTTTGCAATCAAGTGTAACTTAAACCAACTTGTCGTAAGATCTCTGTCTAATGAGACGCAACCTCCGCGTAGAGAAATGACCGGTTCCGAGCATAGCTCTATCATTTCTCTATCGACATGGATGATGGGCGATTCAAATATTGCTGTCATTTTATGCGATTTAAAGAAAAACGGATTAGCCTAAAATAAGAACAAGATAAAACTATACCACCCTCAAAATCTGAAGGAGTTTACCCGTGGATGCATTGTCCACCGTTTCAAACGGAATAGGGGTTACACTGCACGTGGACTTCGTGTATAATAAAATAGTGTATTGTACATGTAGTTTCGGGCCAGGACGGTCCTATTCCATTTGCGTATTTACCCCCATCGGTTAACGCTATGCTCGTAACTAGTTTTATTGGTTGTTGTAATGAGCTTTTGGCAAAAAGAAACTGTCCTGACCAAGAATATATTTGCAATAATTCAACTCACAGTTAATGACCCTCTGGTTCGCTGAGCTGTACGTATGTACTCAAAAAAGTTTACAAAGTTACAGCATTCAAGAAGAACTTACTTATAATATATAGATACATGTACATATATATTTTAAGAGATTTGTTGTATTTTTAGCTCACCTGAGTACAACGTGCTCATGGTGAGCTTTTGTGATCGCCTTTGTCCGTCGTCCGTTGTCCGTCGTGCGTTGGCCTTGTTCACTCTCTAAGAGGCCACATTTATTGTCCAATCTTCATGAAATTTCGTCAGAAGATTGGTTTCAATGATTTCTTGGATGAGTTCTAAAATGGTTACGTTTGCTTGAAAAACATGGCTGCCAAGGGGCGGGGCATGTTTCCTTATATGGCTATTTATTGCTATAGCAAAATCTTGTTAACACTCTAGAGGCCACATTTATTGTCCGATCCTCATAAAACTTGGTCAGAAGATTCATCCCAATGATATCTTGGACGAGGTTGAAAATGATGTCCGTTGGTTGAAAAACATGGCCGCCAGGGGGCGGGGCATTTTTCCTTATATGGCTATAGTAAAACCTTGTTAACACTCTAGAGGCCTAATTTATTTTCCGATCTTCATGAAACTTGTTCAGATGATTTGTCCCAATGATATCTTGGATGAGTTAAAAATGGTAACCTTGGTTTGAAAAACATGGCTGCCAAGGGGCGGGGCATTTTTCCTTATATGGCTATAAATGGATATGGTAAAATCTTGTTAACTTTATGAAATTTGGTCAGAACATTGGTTTCCTGTGTAGTAAAGTTAGGTTTTATTATGTCAATATTATGTGACTTTAACTGTGTTATGTAATTTTTCATAACACAGACTTTTCATAGTTAACATAACTGTTTTAGTCATTAACACTTATGATAAGCCTTTCAACTAAGAGATAACTGAAAGAAAGACAACATGTGCATGATTTTGCAGTATTTATGCAGTAATTATCTCCCTTGTTTAACCTGGTTCAGTAATCTATTTTTAGTTCTGCTCTGGAATTTTGAGAGATATTTATCATTGATAAATGCACTGTTCTGAGCGAAAATTGACTACTATGCCATTAATCTCTTCTGAACTGTATAAAATAAGCTGTTTGGGCTGATTAAAAATTAGTTATTTTTGTTAAAGCTGCCTTGGTTTTCACTTATAAATAAATTCTTTGAATGTATTTAGGCGTCCCTGACTGAACGCCTTTAGTTAATTGAATTACAACCAGTCAGTATATTCATCCTGACCGGAAATAAGAGTTTGTCAAATAAATATTACCGCATTACATAAGTGCTTACAAAGTAACATAACTTGTAACCGTCTTGTGACCGGTTCATTTTCGTAAGCGAAGGAGACCGCACTACCACACCTGGATAGGACAGTTGAGTTCGATAATGGTTTGGATCGGTAAAAAAACATGGCCGCCAGGGGGGGGGGGCTTTTTCCTTATATTTATATAGTAAAAAAGCTTGTGAACACTCTAGAAGTCACATGTTTTGCCTAATCATCATGAAATTTTACCAAACATTAGTTATGTGGATGTCTCGGACGAGTTTGAAAATGGTCGTGATCAGTGAATAAACATGGCCGTCAATGAGTGGGGCAGTTTTCTTTATATGTATATAGTGACAACATGTGAACAGTCTAGAAGACACATTTTTTTCCCAATCTTATGAAATTTTGACATATCTTGGAAGAGTTAAAAAAATGGTTCAGGTCTGTTAAAAAACATGGCCGCCAAGGGGCCATTTGTTGTTCATTCTTCCTGATACTTGGTTAGAACATTTGTTCCATTGATATCTTGGGCCGCAAAGAACAGGTCATTTCTTTTTATCTCAGGTGAGCGACTTTGGGCCTTTCAGGCCCTCTTGTTTAATGATACAAGTAACCGTAATAGTATTCAAATATTTGTTGAAAAAATAAAGTTATTTCTATCAAAATGTATAACTTGTAATACAAAATGAGACTGAAATACTTTATTCATGTCGCTTATATCAGGCTTCCAGCTTAAGTCTGCGTACAACCTGCCTCCCGACTGGAAGGAGAACATTCCGTACACCCTGGACTCCGTGCAGCGCTACTGCTACCAAAACAGCACCAACCCCAGCGAGCTGCAGCTGCCCAACACGCGCTATGGCAGCAACCGGAAGAAGCAGATTGCGGCGTCCGGAACCAGTGGGAACCTGTTTCTTTGTCATGTTTACTATATAACATTGGGTCGCCCCGGTAGTTAAACGACCAGTTCGTAGTATTTAAGAATCTTGCATGGTTTTGCACAAGTTTCATTGTTAACTGCGTCACGGAACCATTACCTTACTAAATAGTTTTTTTGAGTAATATATCAAAACAATCATTAGACTATGTTCGTTTGCTTTTACTTTCCTTCTTATATTACGCGATTGTCAGTGTTAAACTCCTCAGAACATTAACTACCCAAAAGAAATTCAAAATATTAAAGCAACCTGAAATGTAAAAGCAGAAGAAAAGTATGATTCGAGCTTTTTACCCCATAAACAAAGTTTTAGCAGTTTGTTGTTTAAAACTGATATCACCAGTTGCCATTCATACACATCTTAATATCATGTCGCCATTGTTTTGTCTCAACAGTTCCCACGGCGTCCAGTCGTCACAATCACATTCGGAACCGCACAACTTACGACCGCCATTACAATGACAACTCAGGGGCGGTGGTACAACAGGTGCGAGATCTCAGTCACAAACTGGGAGCAGAGGCGCTGCGGAAGTACTACGAGCACGCTTCCGGCGAAGGTGTCTTTTTTATTGGTCGATAAAATCAGTGCGTTGTAGTTCATACATAATTGTTCCGTCGTCCGTCCATCGGCGTCAACATTTACATTGTTAACACTCTAGATGACACATTTATAGTACAATCTTTAAGAAACTTGGTCACAACACGAGTCCCAATGATATCTTGGACAAGTTCGAAAATGGTTCCTGTTGGTTGAAAAACATGGCATCCAGGAAGCGTGGTTGTTTTCCTGATATGGCTATAGTAAACCCTTGTTAAAACTCTAGAGGTCATATTTATTGTCTTATTATCATAAAACTTAGCCAGAACATAAGTTTTCATGATATATTGGATGAGTTTGAAGATGGTGCTGGTCTGTTGAAAAACATGGCCACGAGGAGGCGGGACATTTTTCCTTATATGGCTTGAGTAAAACCTTGTTAACACTCTACAAGTCACATGTTAACTTTAATCTTCATAAAATGTGGTCAAAACATTTGTTCTAATAATATCCGGGCTGAGTACGAAAATGGTTCCGGTCCGTTAAAAAACATGTATGCCTGGGGCAGAGCATTATAAGCTCACCTGAGCACAAAGTGCTCTTGGTGAGCTTTTGTGATCCCCTTTTGTCCGTCGTGCGGCGTCAACATTTGCCTTGTTAACACTTTAGAGGGCACATTTATTGCCCGATCTTCATTAAACTTTGTCAGAAGATATGTGCCTATTAAATCTTGGACGAGTTCAAAATTGGTTCCGGTTGGGTGAAAAACATGGTCGCCAGGTGGCGGAGCATTTTTCCTTTTATTGGCTATAGTAAAACCTTGTTACAACTCTAGATGTCACATTCATTGTCCAATCTTCCTAAAATTTGGTTAGAAGATTTGTACCTATGATATCTTGGACAAGTTCGAACGTGGTTCCGGTTGGTTTAAAAAACATGGGCGCCAGGGGGCGGGGAATTTTTCCGTATATGGTTATAGTAAAACCTTGTTATCACTCTAGATGCCATATTTATAGTCCGATCATCATGAAACATGGTCAGAAGATTTGTCCCCATGATACCTTGGAAGAATTCGAAAAAGGTTCCGGTTGGTTGAAAAACACGGCCGCCAGGGGGCAGGGAATTTTTCCTTATATGGCTTTATTAAAACCTTGTTAACACTCTGGATGCCACATTTATAGTCCGATCATCATAAAACTTGGTCAGAAGATTGGTCCCCGTGATATCTTGAAAGAATTCGAAAATGGTTCGGGTTGGTTGAAAAATATGGCCGACAGGGGGCGGGGAATTTTTCCTGATATGGCTAAAGTAAAAACTTGTTAACTGTCTAAAAGTTACTTTTATAGTTAACACTTCATGAAACTTGGTCAGAACATGTGTTCTTAATACAAATGTATATCTTGGACTTCACATTCTAGTAATAGGTCAGTTCATAGGTAGCTCAGGTGATCGACTTTGGGCCATTTAGGCCCTCTTGTTCGGATTAGTTTAGTTCATTTGGGTCTCATGTGAGCGCCATTGGGCCCATGGTCGTCTTGTTAAAGTTTATTTACCACGTTAAATAATGAATCCTGTTCCGAAGATATTTGTCTTCTGGTTAAAAAATATCAATATTAGCAACTACACCAAATACGTGCAATTAAGCAGAATGGATAGCTATTATGAAGCGCACGTAGACTTTTGCTTGTGAAATGTTACATATGTGGTTTTCGTTCACTAAGAGGCTTGCTGCTTTCAGTTATTTTACAACCCCACTCTATATCACGTTTCAGACCGCTCAATGGCAAAGAACCTGTTGGAGGCCTACTCAGGGCGCCGCGTCCCAGCCACCCCGCAGCAGTCACCACAGCCTCCCATGGTCGCGAGGCCGCCGTCTGGGGCGCCGCCCGTCGTAATGAGGCCCACAACGGGTCGCCTGGCGCTCCATATGGTGAACAAGCCCGTGTCGCCTGTAAGCACGCCGACGAGCACGCCGGTGTCGACTCCGTATGTGCCACTTCCGGCCGCTAAGGACCCCCGTGCCAGCCAGCTCTCGTTTCACGTGTACAGCCCCACCCAGATGATTGAGCAGGGTTACTTTTAATTAAATACTGACTTGGCAATACATCTTAATGCGTTTCGACGTTTAGAAACAATGGAACATTCCTGTAAGGCACAATAATAGCTCAGTATTTAGTAAATAATTGAAAATACTTATTGCAAATAGATTTGAAACTTTGTGCATCGTTATTGATTTGTACATGTTTAATGATTATATTTTAAATGAAGATACTATAAAATTGTTATTTTACTTATCTAGTCCTATTTCAACTTAGTAATACATGTTTCTAAACCAGAGGCTTTTTGCATTTATTTTACACAATAATGTGTCTGCCCCATGTTAATTTACTACAAAATCAATTTGAATGTGTACATGTTTTCCTCGCTGAAACATTATTAATGCGTGCAATGATATTTGATCACTTTGTTTCTACAATGATACTAATTATATGCCTTTTACACATGTATGGTATGGCTTACGTAGAGAGCGGACTGCTGCTTCATGTTTTGAGTTCTAGCTAGCTTTCAGATACCTTTAATAACTTGTCTTTGGAAACTCAGGCAATCGTCCTCACCTGTTTTCTCCAATCACTCAATTATTTCACTCCAATAACTCGACAAAAATTTAATATTATGACTAGACTCAATAAACTCTATTGATTGTGGCCTAAATAAGTAAATGACCATCGCTATCGGCTCCAAATGTTTCATAACTGTTGAAATTGCACTCACTACTCGAGGAAACACGACGCGATATTGTGCATTGTGTGAAGAGGGTTATAGTCCATAATGTACGTATACGAAACGTAATCCGTCTTTGAATGAACAATTAGCCATGTAAGTTTTCAAACATAAGAGTTTGCTGTAATTACATTTACATTCCGTCCAACATAACCCAATTCATTATTTAATCTGTATCTGTGCTTTGTAACCATTTAACTGATTGTAATTATTTAATCAATTATTTATATATTGTAACAATAATGTTAGTCATTCGAACAATTGTATCTGTTTTTGCTGTTATAAATGCTTTGATAGGTATAGTTAATGTTTTGTTATGTTTTGTTTTCAATTCTGTGATAGATATAGCTGGACGTTGTGTCTTTTCAATGCTAAAGAGTTTTGTTTTGTGTTGTATTTTTTATTTAAAATTAAATAAATTATTGAACCAGTGCCTAACTTGACGCTTGCTTGTTAATTAAATAACCCCCACCCACCCCCTAAACACAAACAACTTTTTGACACAATTACTGCCGCCACCCACCCCACCCCAACATTCACGCGAACAAAAATGAGGAGTTTACATAAATGTGTCCATCATTACTAATCCAATAAATATACTCAGAGTTATACATAAAACCATTTTAAATTAGAGTACATCTGACATGGTTATGTGAAGTTAATACAACACGTGCACGCTCAACCCTCTTTAAATTTACAGTTTTACAGGTTCTTTTACAAGCTGTAACTTTAATTTTAAATATGCTAGTGAATACACGTAGGGTACACCTACGTGTTTAAACGAGTTCTTACACGAGGGGATACTCATCACAATACGTATTTAATTGAGTTGCATTGCGTATTAAAACAAGGAGATACACATATTAACACTTCGTATTTAAACGATGAGATAATTGCAGCACTGCGTAGTAAAGGAGGAGACACTCAAAGCAGTTGCAGGAGAAACTTGTGCGTATTGAAAGGCGATACTCCCAGCACTACGTATTTATACAATAAAGGAGGAGATTCTCATAGCAGTGCGTATTTAAACACGGATATACTTGTAGCACTGTGAATATAAATGGGTAGATACTAATGCCTGGCAGTACTTATTATGCCCCCCTTCGAAGAAGAGGGGGTATATTGTTTTGCACATGTCGGTCGGTCCGTCCGTCGGTCGGTCCGTCCACCAGATGGTATCCGGATGATAACTCAAGAACGCTTAGGCCTAGGATCATGAAACTTCATAGGTACATTGATCATAACTGGCAGATGACCCTTATTGATTTTCAGGTCACTAGGTCAAAGGTCAAGGTCACAGTGACCCGAAATAGTAAAATGGTTTCCGGATGATAACTCAAGAATGCTTACACCTAGGATCATGAAACTTCATAGGAACATTTATCATGACTGGCAGATGACCCCTATTGATTTTCAGGTCACTAGGTCAAAGGTCAAGGTCACAGTGACTCGAAATAGTAAAATGGTTTCCGAATGATAACTCCAGAATGCTTACGCCAAGGATCATGAAACTTCATAGGTACATAGATCATGACTGGCAGATGACCCCTATTAATTTTCAGGTCACTAGGTCAAAGGTTAATGTCACAGTGACTCGAAACAGTAAAATGGTTTCCTGACGATTACTCAAGAATAATTAGGCCTAGGATCATGAAACTTAATTGGTACATTTATCATGACTCGCAGATGACCCCTATTGACTTTCAGGTCACTAGGTCAACGGTCAAGGTCACAGTGACAAAAAACGTATTCACACTACAACTGACAGCCCATATTCGGGGCATGCATGTCTTACAAACAGCCCTTGTTTTAACAAGAAAATACCACAGCGTTTTAGTACCACAACGAGACTTAAACCACAGTCCTGGCAATTGGTAAGTTACAATATACAACAGCCTAAGCCACATGGCACAATCGTGCAAAAGACATATATGCAGACAATTTTACACTTAGTTAATGGATTATGTAGGTGGACATTACATGGAGTAACTTGACGGCGTTGTTTGCATGCCAAAAACACTGTACAAAATCGATTTTGTATCTGTCTTACCGTGCAGCACGCATAATAAATTATAATTGTATTAATATAACAGAGGATTACGTTTCTTTTATTCGAGAAATATCCCGTAGTGACGTGTTTATACATACTGAAAAAAGGTGTTCGATGTCGTAAACTAGTTTACTTACTCTGTTCACTCTAAATTCCGCTGCCAGCAGGCGCTCGTCCTTACGTCTCTGTTTGTTGAATGAGTCTCCTGGAAAGGCGACAAACAGGCGTTTGTGGTGCCGTTATTTTCAGCTTTTGCACACAGTTACTGGTGACTATTTCGTGCTAACTTTTCAAACTTCAAGGAAGATTTTAAATGGCATGTAAAAATGAATGTTTGGCAATACTTGCTTTGTAAATTGTATCTTACTTTGTGTAATGATTGTCTTTCAAAACCAATAAATCCTCTGTAAATAAGTTATAGATAATGTTGTATAATGCGTTATTATACTTATTCAGGGAACTGTTAGTAGGTATACACTGACAGCTGCAATCGCGTTTTGTGATAAAATTTGTTCTTAAAGTACATGTATCTAAGTCACCTAAAAAAAAGTTAAAGTGATATTATGGGCATTTTTCACTGTTGAATTGAGCTGAAAAGAATTAACAGGTCAAAAGAGTAAGTTAAAATGTGGTTACTGACCAATTATCTGCAACTCGTCTTGCTACCAGTTGTTTATAAAAATATATTGTATATTATATATCTTACGTGCCCCACCCAGTCCTGTAAGCCGAAATTATATGTAAAACAAAATGGTGTCTTTGTGTCGTATAAACGAATCTGCACTAAAACTAAATTTAGGTTCACATTGTACATGCGTGATCAGTTGTCAAACGAAAGTACGGTTGAAATGCATTATTTTTCTTTTTCCGGGATATTGTTTTAGTATCTTGATGCTGCATTAACAAATATAAGTGTATATGAAGTGAAAACACCAAAAATAAACAACGGTTGCGATAGACACCTATAAACTGTTACATGTCCATAATATCACTTTAAGAAGCACATTTACAAAAAATATTTTTACATAGTCTTTGCAATCAATATGTAACTAATGAAAGTTCAAACGTGTACGTTTATCAATAATGGAACGTTCTACTTATCGGCATTTTTGCTCTTACTCTGCTAGAGTTATACCGTGCAATGCCGAATATACACGTCGCCATATATTCTTGCTCAAAAGGACTAATTAACAGTACGTATGGTAATCTTAAATATACTACAATGTACCCCGCGTGCGGGAAATACGCTTAAAGGTTCCCCGACAAAATCCGGTGTACATTAGGTATATATTCCGTAGTACTCTGCAGTATACTTAAGTGTGCTCAAGATCATTAGTATGTTATATGGGCGTAGTTTATGCGATGCAAATATGCTTTTTTGCAGCAAGGTCCGCGTACATATGTTTGTTGTGCCTTAAAACAATATATAAACGTATCTGTTCGAACGTGCATGCGGTGACAATCACAAATATGCGGCGTTATAATGCACCGTGGAAAAACGCATCGGACTAGCAGAATTATTTTCTAAATAATATATAAATGCCTGTAAATTATTTTACTCCACGTTTTTTTCTGTGAATATTTGTACATTTATTACTCATCCTTGTTCTAGAATGCAAATATGTACATAACTTCTTTTGAACCACGCTAGTCTATTTAAAAGCACACTAGGGCCGTCTGGTTTGGTATACATAAATACGAACCATTGAGCCCAGTCGAGGAAACTATTTTCGGCTAAATAAATGGGCGTTTCTTTTGAACATTTATTAACAGACATGGAGTCACGCGGTTTTCCAATTAGCCGAGCCGACTGAATGTAATTCGCGAATACATTCTGAACAATTCGTACAGTGGTCTGCTAATCCACTTAGCTGATCCTGTTGGGCGCACACCCTGTCATATCATTAACGCCTGTCTGCATACGTCCTGGAACTAGTCACGACGAGGAGTATAACGCCGGTTAAAACCAAGTCCCGGGTTCGAAATCCTGTTTATTCAGCAAAACATGCATGAAACTCTACATGGATTAACTTAAAACGAAATCTGATCAAAGCGACATCATATACGTTCCTTAAACTTACCTCTCAAATTATCAATTCGGTTAAACATTTGGTCCATGACAGTGCACATACATTCCCAGTCATAAAACCACGGTGCACACAGTCACCATATTCTGTTTAAAAAATGCATTAATTTTATTATGATGGTTGTGCACGGTATATTGTATTTACATGGAAAATTTAACAGGGGCATCTTCTAACGTATCTAACTTGTAGTAACTAATTTGTATCATTTACTGACCAAACGGTGTTTTTTCGGAGTAGCAGTTTTACTCAGCTTAGATGACCTTTACATTACGCCAGCAGACCCGAATGAATACACTCCATTCATTCCATTGGCCGATTTGATCATAATCCCCCGGAACATTAGCAACATCACAACGTATTTGTAGCATAGGATGTAACACGCAACTTCGCAGGCTGGGCTTGAGCTACGCTGGTCGCATATCCCAAAAGACTAATTTTCGCATGACGCGGATGTAACAGTGTTATTTGAATGTGCGGGAAAAAAACTGCGCCTTTATTTCATATAAACATGCGATATGTTTCGGTTACGAAGAAATAAATGCATAATAAGTCATGTGAGGACACATAGTATGTGATCTCACGGAGTAAAATGTGATACGAACTCTATTATGTAGTTTAATACACGTGCACTTCATAACAATTATTTCATATGGTGGATATGCGAATATTAAGTGAAAACAAAGAACACAACATAAATTAAACCTTTGAAAAGCCCTTTGTTTTTAATATAATAACTTAAAAAAGTAAAACCTTTAGTTCAATGTCAGGATATACGGCTAATGTCTTTTTAAAGATATTTCTTATTTATCTTATGCATGAGCAAAATGTTCCCTGTAACCTGTAATTATTGTTAAAAGCATGAAATGCGCTATGTCTTGATTTATGTTTCAGAAATTAACTTTAGACTATATTGCAAAAAATATCTTGTAGATCAACTAGAAGCCAATGTTTTTGTTTTTTAATGCAGCAACTTGCAGATTACGAAAGGAAACGTTAGATATCAAGACATTAGCGACGTTTTTCGAATTAAATGCTCAATATCCAGGCAAACACTTCATTAAGGTCCTCACGTTCCCGAATGGGTTGTGATTGTTTGTATACATCTGTATATTGTTTACCAATTAAAGTGATATCGTGGGCATCTTAACAGTTTATAGGTGTTTATCGCAACTGTTGTTTATTTTTGGAGTTTTCACTTCATATATACTTATATTTGTTAATGCAGCATCAGCATACTAAAACAATATCCCGGAAAGAGAAAAATTATGCATTTGAATATCAACCGTACTTTCGTTTTGACAACTGTGACAGAAATGATTCGATGTACGATGTGAATCTAAATTAAGTTTTAGTTGCAGATTCTTCATACGACACAAAGACACTATTTTGTTTCACGGATCAATTCGGTTTAGAGGACTGGGTGAGTCATGTAAAATATCGAATATAATATATATTTTTTATAAACAACTGGTAGCAAGATGAGTTGCAGATAATTGGTCAGTTACCACATTTTAACTAACTTTTTTGACCTGTTAATTATTTTCAGCTAAATTTAACAGTGAAAAATGCCCATAATATCACTTTAATCGTGGCTGAATTGAAGTACATTTTGCGATTTTTTATTTAAAGCGAAACATGTTAAGAACAAATAAAACCTACTTACAATTGTCGATTGCTGAATCTTTCGTTCGTTTCATCTTATATAGAGTATAAAATGCTCTCCACGCTGCAGTAGCCCGGAAGCTGAAATCATTTAAATCCGAAGGTGATAAGCAACAAACAGACACAGACACTTTCACAACACATTAAGACTTCTATGTCACGATGCACATCCAGTTCAAAAGCGTCGCCACTGCTTATATTATTTTCAGAATACACTACACATTTCTGTTCTAAATACAAACTATTTATAAACATAGTATCAATTCAAGATTTGTTAAGAATGTAATATGCCTTGTTTATTACTGATTATTATATATATGCGGAGAAGTAACGACCCTTCTTGTAAGCGTGACACGTCTAAATATAACTTTACACGCTAAGTGACCACACCCTGTATTGTAAAGTACGAAAGGTTTATTTAGCTGTTCAATGTGAACTTATTCAGTACTTATGTATTGTTATGGATAAATAAGTTACTTGTTGTTGTGCTAAAACAAAATAGTGACTACCTTGATGGTGACATTTCGCTCTGTCAACCCTCAACAAACGCCGTCAACCTTTCATAAATCCTTGATCGACTTTTTTGTCTCTGGTTGATTTCAGAGAAATAAGGTTACTGTTCCCGAATGTCAGGGAAATATCTGTAGAATATTCCCGCCTAGAGACAAATCAAAACGTTAAAAGCGTAGAATGCCGTGTGGCAAAAATGACAGACATCAAAACGAATAAAAAATATATAATTTTATTTAATATATGTTCTTTATTGTTAAACATAATATTTTCTCTCAACATGTATATATATATATATATATATATATATATATATATATATATATATATATATATATATATATATATATATATATATATATATATATATATATATATATATATATATATATATATATATATGTGTGTGTGTGTGTGTGTGTGTGTGTGTATGCAAATTATATGCGAAACATTTTCATGTGACGGCTCTTACGGAATTCCTGAAATGATTGATAGTCTCGATTATTACTGATTCGTAGCATGCAACTTTATACGAAGTCCCCACATTTTCAATTCTTGATAAATCGCACTGCTTAAAACGCCACACTCGCCGTATTGATCACTCTAATTGTTTGATTGACATCGATAATTTGATTGTATGCCATTTTTTCTCGGTGTTACCACCGAACCGATCGTGTAGACTCCCGGGACATAATAGAGTTGCGAACAACAACATGACTGTTGAGTATTGACTTTATAATGAATACTACGCCACAGTGGTCGCTCAGTGCACTTAGGTGCACGGGTTTCTTCCATCAGCCGCTATCAGCTCCCGGCTTGCCTCTCCGAAAATCGCAATGTTTACCAGACCCCCGTAAATCGTACCAGGTAAAGCGAAACAATTAGGTACCGAGAACAGAGTTAGATTGCGTTCAACGCTAGGTGGCCCGGTCCTGTATAGCGCTGTTAGTCGGCGTTCCCGTTGGACGTCGAACTCTGAACGTCTGAATGTAGATACGGTACAATACTTGAGTGTCCTTTGGGTACAAACTTGTGATAGCACGTGATTTACTTTTGCATGTGAACGGTTAACGGAAATTGCGGGTTTTGTTCGAAATAATTGTATGTTCAGGTGTTATGTGGATCATAGAAAAATGGAAAACAAACGCATACAATATTACAAATAAGTGTAAAAAACAGTATAACTGTGAACACTGTTGTGTTTTGGGGCATGTTTTTGCCACTTGCATTTCAACGAATAATAAAAGGTTTAATTATATTGAAAAAGTAATGCATTGACTAGCAGATATTTGATATTACGTTCATTAAAATCCACATCTGAATATTGTGATACTAGAGCTAAGATGTGTGTATTATTTGACCAATGCAATTGTCGGATTATTTTGACAACCATGCGCTTGTGAATGTTTTTGGAAATGTGAACTTCGTCACAATCAGCGGAGGACTGTGTCGCTTTGTGTCACACTGTGTCACACTCTGTATATGGAACCCCGTGCACGCGCAAGTGACGCAGTCTACCAGCCTAGATGGGACACATGAAGACGACACACGTGGAAAAAGGTTTTTTTATGTATATGATCATACTGTGTTGTTGTTTTCTATAATAATTGTAGGTTTACATACGTCTAAAACAGCAGGGCCTATCTCTTGTTAACATAAGATATTTAAATAACGACGTTACAAACGTCGTATTGCTCACATTTTCTGTTATGATTATTATGTTTTGTTGAATTTCATTACTATTGTTATTTTCATTGAATGAAAAGTCGTGCGTGATTGTCGAGCAGAGCAATCGCATTCCTCATACTTAAACATCTGAATATTAGATCATGTGCTACATAGTTAGTGAGACAAAACACGATTATTGTATTCTTCAATGCCCCTGTAGTTATAAAATTACTATTATCGCTCAACATGAAGCAAGATTCTACAGTCTTGTCTCGGTAATGAGCATGCGTTCGATTGTTAATATAATTAAATACACTCATAACTGGCGAAGATGATTCAAGCTCGCTCTCAAGACCTGCCATGCAAATGTAGCTAAAAGATGTAGGTTTCCGTGTCTTTATTGTGTATTGTCCTCATCAATCACTGGGGAAAAGTGTGTATGGGTGTCGTGCGCATACGACCAAGTTGCATTAGTTTGACATAACGATGCTATAGAAGCTGGTGTTACTGCATTGACGCTAGGGTCTTTCGTTTGGCGTTTATACGATGTGGAACATGGTGTCACTACATAGGAACTGGAGACCAGGCTTACCATATCCGCGGTGTGGAACATGGTGTCACTACAAAAGCACCGGAGTCTTGGCTTACCATATCGGCGGTGTGGGACATAGTGTCACTACATAGGAACTGGAGTGTTTGCTAACCGTATCGGCGGTGTGGAACATGGGGTCACTACAAAGGCATGAGAGTCTTGGTCTACCATGGGGTCACTACATAGGAACTGGAGTGTTGGTTACCATATCGACAGTGTGGATCATGGTAACACTACAAAGGCACTGGAGTCTTGGCTTACCATATCGGTGGTGTGAAACATGGTATCACTACATAGGCACAAGGGTCTTGGTCTACCATATCGACGGTGTGGAACATGATGTCATTACAAAGGCACTGGAGTGTTGGCTTCCCATATCAGTGGTGTGAAACATGATGTCATCACAAAGGCACTGGAGTCTTGGCTTCCCATATCGGTGGTGTGGAACATGGTGTCACTACAAAGGCACTGGAGTCTTGGCTTCCCATATCGGTGGTGTGAAACATGATGTCATTACAAAGGCACTGGAGTCTTGGCTTCCCATATCGGTGGTGTGGAACATGGTGTCACTACAAAGGCACTGGAGTCTTGGCTTCCCATATCGGTGGTGTGAAACATGATGTCACTACAAAGGCACTGGAGTCTTGGACTTCCATATCGGCGGCGTGGAACATGGTGTCACTACAAAGGCACTGGAGTCTTGGCTTCCCATATCGGCGGTGTGGAACATGGTGTCACTACAAAGGAACTGTAGTGTTAGCTTCCCATATCGGCGGTGTGGAACATGGTGACAATACACAGGCACTGGAGTCTTGCCTTAGCATATCGGCGTTGTGGTACATGGTGTCACTGCATAGGAACTGGAGTCTTGACTTACCATATCGGCGGTGTGAAACATGGTGTCACTACATAGAAACTGGAGTCTTGCCTTAGCATATCGGCGTTGTGGAACAAGGTGTCAATACATAGGCACTGGAGTATTGGCTTACCATATCGGCGGTTCGGAACATGGTGTCACTACATAGGCACTGGAGTCTTGACTTACCATATCGGCGGTTCGGAACATGGTATCACTACATAGGCACTTGAGTCTTGGCTTACCATATCGGCGGTTTGGAACATGGTGTCACTACATAGGCACTGGAGTCTTGGCTTACCATATCGGCGGTGTGGAACATGGTGTCACGACATTGGAACTGGAGTCTTGGCTTACCATATCGGAGGTATGGAACATGGTGTCACTACAAAGGCACTCGAGTGTCGGCTTACCATATCGACGGTGTGGAACATAGTGTCACTACTTTGGCACTGGAGTATTTGCTTACCATATCGGCGGTGTGGGCCTTGGTGTCGCTGATTTGACAAAGGGGTATTGGGTTGGCATATATATTAATGTTACTGAATTGGCACGGGGTTCTTGGTTTTGCATATCGACGGCGTAGAATATAGTTTCACTGCACTTACACTGAAGTCTTGGTTTAGTATATCGGTGGTGTGAAGAACTTTGTGTCACTGGATTGGCCAGTGGGTCATGTTTTGGAACGTCGACATGTTGAAAAATTGTGGCCATTGCATTAGAATTTTGTACCTGGTTTTGTATGGCGACAATAAGGTTCTTGGGGTCACTTCAGTGAAATCGGTGGTTGGTTTGGTATTTCGAAAAAGAGAACTTTGGGTAAGTGCAAATTCATACGGGCTCAGAGCTCCAGATAAGGGTCGTATTTTCGTAATTACGAATTATTTTCAAGTCCGTTACGCATTTATTTTAAAATCTTGTCGTTCCATTAAGAATTACAAAATCAAGTTACGAATATTATTTTTACATCGGTTCGTATCGATTTTTATTGAGCTCTTTTCACGTATTAAAGATCTTTGCGGTGCTTATATAGAATGGTTTTCGGGTTTGTTAAACAAAGCGCATTTTTTTTCCAATAAAAGCGGCGTATACAGTCTATCTGTCAAAAAACAATGGCGGCGCCCAGAGAGCGTCCTAAAAAACTGGAAAGCGTCCAAAAACACGCTTTTAACATATTGTACGCAAAGTGAGCCGAAGTTAAATGTTTAGAAAGACATTATATAAAAGATCTTAAACGATGCTGTATGTTCAGTTGCCGACACAGTCGAAAAGCTAAACAAAAACGCGACACGACGGGTCCAAACTTAAACACACAAAAAAACATTGAACGAGTGGAAGGGACAAGTCCCGTGGCTAATCGTTGAAAAGATTGAAGGGGAGACCCGTTTTAATTGTGAAATATGTAAACATTCATCTAAGGCATGCAATCTAAGCACAGTTTGGGCATATGAAGGTATTTGAAAAAAAATTGTATAACACTGAAAAGACACTGTTAAACTCGTATAAATAAAGTTGCTAGTATGTTTATTTTGATTTTTTTGCATGAAAATAACCATTATTATTTATTTTTAGGTCATTTAGAAAAAATAAAAATTATTTTCCAAAACTTAGTAGCAACGTTAAGAATAAAATTTTAGAGTTAAGAATTCTTTTTGAAAATCTGGTAGTAATTTAAGAATTTCACAAAACCTTATCTGGAGCTCTGGGGCTCATACGTTTGGAATTATGACAATGTATAACATGGGTTAAATTAATTGACATTAGGATCTTGATCAAAATTCAGACGCAACTTAACTGGTCTCAAGATACGTTATATAACAGGGCCATGTAACCTTATCTTTGAAGAGATGTTATTAAGCTAAAGTTTCTGATAGAAACATTCCAGTAACGTGAGAAACATTTATATTAGGGCCTCTGGCAGGCTAAGAATTACGATACATACCGGTCACAGCGATTAATTATATACCTCGCACAGGTACACAATTGTAGTATTGCGGACACAGTAAATGAATTCGAAGAACTGCCTGTCTAAAGATTATCGCCTGATGTATAGACCTGATGATTTACCCCATGATGTAAACATTCCCGCGCGTGAGTCATCCGCCGCGCGTGCTAGCGCTGAGAGCCGATCGCTGATCAGCAGTTGAAGTAAACATACATGGGTGTAGGCAGACGTTGTTCTCGGTGCGCTCTAAAAGTGCTGAAAAGAGGCATTTGCAGAAGTGGACAATTATGTTATTAGTTTGCAACTTTGAGCTTCTACTTTCCATATTGTAAACATCGACCATGCAACGGTGCAACATAGACACTAAGAACATGTAGCCTAATAAACTTTACTATAGCCGATTCTACTGAGCTAAATCTTTAACATTCATAAAACTTGAGGCAAACATTGATTATGAAGACATCTTCCTGAAAAAAAAACAGCAAAAGCATATATTTATGTATCATATCATAAAGATTGTTGATACGTGTCCGTTAAAAATATTTTTAGAGCATACTCAATGTGACAAATAGTAAACAGAATATTTTGTATGTGTGAAAGGTAAGTAAAATGAATAAACAATATCACTAGAATGAATAACCAGTCTGTTTGAAAATCAATTAAAATAATATTGGTCAGTAAATTTAATAAACTGTCAATCTCAGGTAAGTATGAGAGTGAAATACATGTATCGTATAAAGAATAACTAGTCTGCGTGAAAGATCACTCGAATGAATAATCAATATGTGTGAAAGATCAGAGTTGTTAATATACACTGTATGTGATAGATCACAGGCCCGTAGCCAGAATTTTGAAAAGGGGGTGGCGAATTTTCCCATCAACGATTGTTATTGAGCAACAAAGTGGCGTGGCGGTAGGTGAGGGAGGGGTTGTTCCCTTCCTCCAATCAGGGGTTTGGAGAAAATTTTGAAAATGAAAAGTAAAACCCTGCATTTTGGTGGCTTTTTATCTGAATTCATGGACTGAAGTTATAGAGCATTTTTATGTGAATATTCGCATTCATTGACTATACTCAGTGACTGATGGACATGAATATGATATAACATACATGTATTTCCCACTGCCGTTTCTCAATAACAACCTTTTCTGATCAGTACACGGAAATACATTATTTTATACCCCCCGAAGCTAGTATGCGCGCACACACTTTGTTTACATATGCAACAACACATTGATAGAATATAAAATCAACAATAAGAACGGTATGCAATATTATTTATTGGAATCTTGATAACATCGGTGTATTTTACCATTCCAAAATTTTACCATTCCTAAATCAAGCAAATTAAAAGGAAAAAATTGACTTTTTTAAAACAACTGTTTGTCTGCTTCTATGGATAGTATCCGAGGCCTTGTATTGCTCTAAACGTGCTAATAGTGTTTTGTACAACAAACACTGATTAACAAACTGGGTCTTCTCCAATCTGCATCAAAACTAAACAGACATACAAATGTTTTAATTGGTTTCTTGAATTTTTTTGAAATTATTTTTAACAAATTAGTTATCATTTTACAAACGAATTTCAGAATACAACAATTATAGCTTCATAAAGACCCTTTAACCACAAACTACTGGTCCTTATTAATGTATAACAGGACGTTGAAGAAAATATATGGACTTATTTATCCGCATGTTTAAGATCCGTCACAGTTAATGAACATTTAATGTTAACGTCCACCTGATCGTATATTTTATAACGTTTTAAATTCATTATAACAACTGTTTCAGAGTATGGCCTATTTCCTAATATCAAGTTTGACATAATTATAACATTGTGGACAGTTCTGTATGTGGAGCAGAACAGATGCCATAAGGTGTTGGTAAACTACAAGAAAGCTACATTGCTTTGTAGAAATTATTTGTTTTCTTGCCATACAACAACAAAAAATTATCCTGTCTTGAGCATAGCTGATATTTTTTGTCTGAAACTCTTAAGTTGATCCGAAAATGGTTGTACGGGGATATAACAAAAAGACAACGCAGTCTGTCGAAAATGCTGTGTACAATCGTTAATTGTTATAAATCGTGGTATAATGCAAAATTATTAACCAGTGACTCATTTTCGGAAGCTGGCATAACATTATGTTAATAATAATAATCTAAAATGTTCTTTCTTTCCTGAATTCAACATTATTGTAACGCTTAAATACGAAGACTCACTGGATTCCGGGAAAAGATAAATACTCGTTTTTGCGTCGAATAAAGTTGGGTGCATCTTATAGTTCAAATATTTTTTTACTTGTCAAAAAACATTGGTTGCGAACACACCCAACGCACCCCCCCCCCCCCCCCCCCCCGGCTACGGGTATGGATCAGTAGAATACATATCCAGTAGAATGAATAACAAGTCAACGTGAACGGTCAGGACAAATAATCACCAGTCTGAAACGTCAGTAAAACAAATAACCAGTTCCACAATATATAACCAGCCTGAAAAGTTGAACGAAGAACCAGTGTGAAAGATCAGTACAATAAACCACAAGTCTAAAGGGTCAGTAGAAAGAATAACCAATCTAAAAGCTCAGTAGAGTGAATAACTACTGAAAGGTCAGTAGAATGAATAGCCAATCGGAAAGGTCAGTAGAATGAATAACCAATCTGAAAAGTCAGTAATAACCAATCTGAAAGTTTAGTAGAATGAATAACCAGCCCGAACGGTCAGTAGAAGGTCAGAATACACTAAATAATTTCCCTATATAATTCAATGTGAAAGCGACAACTTTAGGCCAAAATAAATGCAACATTTTGCACATAGAGACCCCCATAACTATACCTTTTCTTAAAGGCCATTCTAAGCGAAATCGATTTATGCAATAAAAAAGATATGTCATGTTCAATGCAAGAAAGAACTTGACACAAATCAAAATCGACTGTTTTTGCAACTTTTTTTTCGGCCGTTTCTTAGTGGAGTGTAACCTTTTTCAGTGCGATGGTTTACTATAGTCTTCAAGTTTATAATATTTCAGGGATTCAGTAGTGAACACCTATTCATGCCCTGCCATTATCTCCGAAAGATAACACCCGAATAATAGATAAAAGTGTAAAAATATGCCTTCCTGTCAACTATGGCATTTTATTTAGAAAGTACAGCCCCTCATGAAACGGTTATTTAGTGTACTGTAACCAGAATGCATAAGTAGTTTGAACGGTCAGTCGAATGATTAACCAGTCTGAACGGTAAGTAAAATGAATAGTCATAACGGTAAGCACAATGAATAACCAGTCAGAACGGTCAGTAGAATGAATAACGAGTATGGGTGAACGGTACGAATGTATATCTAGCCTGCAGGTCACAATATACTAACAGATTTCCTACACAAATTCAATGTGTAAGCAATAAAATAAAGTCAAACTTTTGCGCATAGACATCCCCATAACCATATCTTTTCTTAAAGAGCATTCCAAGCCGCACTGATTTAAACAATAGAAAAGGGGGTCATACGTTATGCAAGAAAGAACTCGACGCGAATAAGCGGTCACTGTTTTGTGGCCATCTATTTACCGGCTTCGTACCAGTTGAGAAGGGTTTCCCGCCATCTGTCAAAGTCTCATGTAGTCTCCAACCTTCAAGCAAAAGAGTGAATTTCTGTTAAACATCAATGTTTTCCCTACCACATGCACAAAGAAACATTCTAAAATAAAGCCATGGCAACTGCCCCTACAGAGAATTGTGTCTTCTTACAAATGATGTTCATGTTTTTAGAGAGTATAGCATTGCACTCCAAAATATTTAAGTATATTGTAACCTGAAAATTCATAATAAGGAATACCCAGCCTTTAATATCTGAAGAATGAATAACAAGCCTGGGAGGTAAGTAGATAAACAACCAGCTTAGAAGGTCTGTGTTAAAGGTCAGTTAAATGAATAAGCAGTCTGTGCAACAAGGGCAGATCTCCATCATGGTATACAGAGGCATACAGCTAAGTTATTTATACACTTGTGTCGCGTTCTGAGAAAACTGGGCATAATGCATCTGCGTAAATTGTTGTCCCAGGTTAGCCTGTGCGGACGCACAGGCTAATCAGGGACGAAACTTTCTGCAATTTTTCGTTTAAAGGAAGTCCCTTCTTACGGATAATCTTGTTTAGGCGAAAAGTGTCGTCCTTGGTTAGCCTGTGCGGACTGAACAGACTAATCCCGGACGACACTTTACGCACAGGCATTATGCCCAGCTTTCTCAGAACGCGACACATAAATATAAACATTAATATAATGGCGTTGATATATAAATGCAATTTAAGTTTATATATATTCGACCAACACAATTTATTCGCAATAGATGTCAGCTATCCAGATGCTACCATTGCGCTTTATATACCTGATCAATGGCTGCAAGCCAAGGGGGCTACATATGCGTTGCGGAACTCAATTAAGCATTTGTTTCTACTTTCAAGAACATTAACATAATCACTACAAACGCATTCTTCGTAACTAGCAGTCTGTTGTGTAAAGAATTTTTCCTGCAAGATTGCACAATAAAATCCCGCCAGTTCAACGCTCAAAAACTCTTATGATATTCATAAGAAACAGCTCTTAAAGTGTATTGTATATACGATGATGATAGATACTTTCCATGCTCCCCACACGAACAGGTTTCTGTTTTACGGGGGTTTGTAAAAAATCGTTCACACTCCGTCGATACGAGGTAGTAATTGAAAACTTTGCAATGACGTCAGTGTTGCTATTGACACCGCGTGAAACCTCGCGTCTAGACCACAAAGAAAACTGTTAAGAGTGAAAATGGTGGAACAAAACCAGTGCAATAATCTGCTCCTATGTTACTAAAGTACACTAAATAATAGGTATATAGTATTTAGGAACTTTCAGGTTATGTTAATTCGCCTTTAAAAGTCTGCTAGTGATCTTGCACATTTAATAAGCAATGTGATTGACACTTGCATCTCTAAACTGGCGTATATCTTGAATTGCCAGCTAATGTACAATCTGGATTTTTGTGAAACGCAATTAACTAGCTCGTGCATTAAATGCATTTATACGTGTTTCAGTTTAAAGATGCTAAAATAACATTTCATTAATTAACTTAAAAAAGCCACACACTGAAATTGCCCCCTTTGAGTGCAGGAAGAACATGTATGGGTAATATGGGAGACTAGCCGAACTAGTAAGCGCGCATTCAATCTGAACTCAGCTCGCGTGCACTGATGACCAGTTGACGTGAGGCGGTCAATGGGGGGGGGGTGGCGGTACACATGTGGCGGCTAATTTCCCGCTTGTAAGCACTTGTAAACGCACATGCCATTGCCAGCCACAATCCGCATATCTAACACTTCATTTATAATAAACATATGTGGCTTATTTTAGCCACTGGGTATTTATAGCGTCCGAATACTCAGAACTGATCCAAGAATCGTAAAGGAATCTCGCATGCGTCTAAAGCGAAGCGATCATCAAGTGCACTCGCGGGTTCAAGTTATCGATATAATTATGCTGCACCACCACGATGCTGCCATTATCAGATCATAAAGCTATTAATAAAACATGCAAAAACAAATGTTAATATACAGAGAAAGTGTGCGCAAATTCAGCTTTGTTTCCAGTTTGGATTATTTTATAGCGGTATTTGATTGCGTTCAATAGCCGATATTCGGAATTCTACTATAATATCTGGGTGCAAACAACTTTTTATGCGATATAATATATATAAATACATCCAATTATATTCACAAATGAAAAAAAAGCTTTTATATCACCTTAGTTTGAATAATAATACTTGACCCGATGGTTTAAAGGGATCTTTTCACGCTTTGGTAAATTGACAAAATTGAAAAAAGTTGTTTCAGATTCGCAAATTTTCGTTTTAGTTATGATATTTGTGAGGAAACAGTTATACTGAACATTTACCATGGTCTAATATAACCATTATATGCATCTTTTGACGATTTTAAAACCTAAAAATTATAAAGCGTTGCAACGCGAAACGATTGAATAATTTGGAGAGTTCTGTTTTTGTCGTTAAATTTTGTGAAACTACGAAGATTGCTTATATAAGGTATAAAATACGTCAAGTATGTATACTTGGCGGAATAGCTCAGTAGGCTAAAGCGTTTTTACTTCAGGACTCTGGCAGGACTCCAGGGGTCACTGGTTCGAAACCTGATCCGGGCAATGTTTTTTTCCTTTTTTTAATTTTATTCTTGATTTTTTACTGGAGCTTTTACGATCCAATGTTTACATTTATCGATATAAAGCATTTAATGAATAAGTTAAAAAATGCCAAAATCTGTGAAAAGGCCCCTTTAAGCCGGTTTTATTTGCACTAGTAGTCTACATGTAAACGAGCGGAAACACAAGTTGTCAATGAGTTCCGAACGCATGAACTATCGGCATAACGTTCTAAAGTGTGGTGTCTTTTACCTGCTAAATTTATATTTAAATAAAAACTTTCCCATAGATATAAACATAGATTTAATATCGAGGAATCCATACAGAAAAAAGTGCTAAGCAAATAACACGAGTCTGAACGTTCAACGTATAGGGAATCTTTATTAAAGTAAGATTAAGTAACTCGTACAGCCTTCGTGAAACAATGGACACAACTTCGTTTCGATATATTTAGTTGTCGACAGAGATCCTGTTGTTTTCATATTTTATTTAACTTAACCATAGGACTTCATGCATCAAACATCTGGTTGTCCGACTCCATCGTAGTTTATGATGACATTAATTAATTGTTGCATTTAAACTTAAATAGTGATCAATCTGTCAAGAAATACCAACACTTCACTTATTTACTAAGCGTGAATCATTTCTTTTCACCTCGGGCAAGAAAAATCCGCGGCAAGCACAAATTAAACTAAATAAAATACAGGACGCGGAAAAGAAGTTGACCGTCTTGTTGCAAGCGTGTGTGCGATGAATCCCGTTCACTTTAAAAGCGTGTGTTTAATCAGCAAGACCGTATATGAATACGACCTGCGTACAGATTTCCAACCTAACGAGTCACATATTCCGAAAAGTATATAATGGAGAAAAATGGCACTTCTTACTATGAACTATTTTGAAAATACCTTTTATGATAATGATTATTTATTAAGATGATTATTAAGATAAAAATAGTATGATTACCTGACAATTATTGACTCTTTAATTGCGATGATACAATACAATTAGTCAGTGCATGTCAGACATTAGTAACTGATTTAATAATTAAAATTGAATAAACGATATAATCATTGAGCAAGACCATTAAAAACAAGAAAATCAATATTGATCACGAACACCAAAACAGATATGTTTTTTTTGCAACTACGTTTTAAACGTTAAATGTATGGTCGCGTGTTTGATGAAATCGTTTCCTTTAAAAAAATACTGTTTTGAAAACCTATATTTTCCTTTTACCAAGATGTGTAACCACTGTAAAATTTATAGGTTATAAACAGCGTTTTGTTTACAAACGCAAACAATTCGAAAGATAGCAAATCACCAAAGAATGTGCCCGAGGTGTAAGGATACATTAGCACGGTCACGTGTCCGCTTTTCGCCCCGCCCACTGTCAACTTGTCAACCATTCATGTCACCGGAGTGTGTATTGGTGTAAAAATCGGTCGCTCTGTTTACGATGTACGGGCTAGATGCGAATGTACACTCTAATAGGATTTACTGCTCTACAATAAATGAACACACTGTTTGAAGTTAAATATTTGACCGAGTGTCAAAATTAGGATTATCTGGAAATTAAAATAATCAGCTTGTTTTATATACTGTGACTTAATGACATAATGGGAAATATTTTCGTATGAGAAATGTGCAAAATAAGGATTTATATGAATTTTACACATGATTTGAATTAAATAAATTTGTTCGTCGTATTCCGATTGTTAAAGTAGTTCATAAAACACTGGTTTATTTGAATATCAAGTAAACGGGTTAAAGCAATCGGGAACAAATAGAGTTTAAATAACTTGTGCAGTGTCTCGCTCAACGTATTTGTTAACGGAAAAGCGTATGTAGTGTGATATTTCTAGAATTGTCAGTTCATTGAAGACGTGATATAAATTGTAATTTTGGTGGAATTGTCAGTTCATTTTAAACTTAGTTGTGTCAGTTCGTTACTTTGGGTGTTCGCTTCTCTCATCTAATGCATTCGATGGTTCACGTCCGTGCTTCGGTACAGCGCCCATGTCCAATATGACTGTACATGGGGACAGGCCTCGCTGCCCTGACCGTGTGCCCAGGCAGGGCCGGGGACCGCTGCTCGTCAACGGGGAACGGACGCTGGAGGGCCCGATGCTTGAGAACCTGACCCTCAGTCAGTCTTGGAATGGCTGCATTTGGCAGCTGCAACAGACACCAGGGACGCCGCCGGATGGATCTAGCAGCCTCGGGACCAGCAAAAATGGATTATTACAGACTTTCCCGTTTCCGAGCCGTCATTCAGTAAAAGAATACTCTACAATTTCGCGTAGGGATTCTATAATTTCGAGGTCGCGAGATTCTCCGACGTCACTCGGAAGCGTCGACCGTCTCAGTAGCGTGGACCGACTCAGTTCCGACCGGCTCAGCTACGACAGGCTGAGTAGCGGGGACCGACTCTCCAACGGAAGTGAACGCAATAGGTTCGCGGCGAGCTATGATGACGATAGCCTGACCACCGCTAGTTCCAATCTCGACAGCTCGGAACAGGAAGAGGAGTATGTGACATTAGACCGGAGTTACAATTTTCCACGATCACTGCGGTTTCCTCACGCTTCGCACCATTCATCTATGATCGACCTTAAACATAATACGTTGTATTCGCCCAAAGTGAACAATACGGACGCCACCAGCCTCAGGGCAGGCACTCTACCTCACAACCGCATGTTCCGGGGACCGTTACGAAGTGTTTCAGTCAACGAAACTGACCTCGACGCTGTGGACGTTGACGGAAGGACTATTCCGTGGGCCAAACGTAGCCTTAAACGGATATACGAGAATTTCGGCGAGGTTTTCAAAGCCCGACCGTCGCCCCCTAGGTCTGTTACGGACGATAGGGTGTCGATTCATAGTGATTATGTAGGCATTAGAAATGACATCGTTCATACGGACACAAGTAGTGTGAATACCGAACAAACCTCAGACTCAGGGAAGGTCCAAGGACCTCAAAAACTTAGGAAGCGTAGTCAATCGTTAGGGGAGCTCCGACTCTTTGGAGAGCAAAATGAGAATGAGCTTGATTCAGATTCGCCAGGAAGTGACGCGGATGGTGACGATTTTGGATTTTTATCTCATCCATTTGTTCATTCTTCCACAGCTATGCAAAAGTCAAAGAGTTCATTGGCTCATAGCAGAATTCTGCCGAAACGATGGCGCAAACCACGCAGTTCGACGTCCGGCCAGTGCCTATGGAGCCCAGAGGTAAGACTCGTTTTTTTATTCCTTTTGTGGGCTTTCTTGTTCTGCTATTGAATGGACCTTTCTTAACCTTTAAGGAATTATTTCCCCCGAAACTTTAAATTCCTTCAATTTTACAAATAATCAGATGCCCCGCCCCCAACAGTTACCACTCGATTTTTGGTATTGTTATTTTCCAAAAATAAAAATAAAAAATACAAGTACATTAACATAAAATGCCCGTAATAAGTTCAACTGGTCCCGTGTCAACAGGGTTTAAAATCCACGAATGTGATGGTTGGCTCTTTTACCATACACAATACAATAATATACATTGTACATCTACTATAACTAAAACTTCACAATGAAACTCTTGTTCGATACGGCAATCATCTTGTTTTTCTTAACACGTTTAAAATGGGTTTATAGCAATGTGTGGATCAGAAATGTATAAAGGATCATAAGTTCAAGAACTGATTAAGTGCTTATCGCTTGAACTGCAGATCTAATGTTATTAAACCAATGTGCGCTAAACAATTCGCGAGCAGCATGTGACACGTGACATCCGCGCGTAGATTGCACATTCAGCAGTTTGCTAATACGGATTTCCGTAAAAAAATATGACAAAAGGAAATGGTCTCACTAGATGAGTTAGCTTGTCTATGGTTAGATCCTTATCTAGCTATTTCCTGCTATATTTTGGCCATTTAATTTGCATTCTCTTTCAAATCTGCGGTATTTTATGCAATTAGACGTTATATATTTGACGGAAGCGAAAATGCATTTCCATTTCTCGTCTAGTATAACAATTGTATTATGATGTAAATGAGTGATGGTTTTTGACAGCGTCTCCTGCCAGAATGTGCTTACGTTTGCGTCTTTAGACTGCAAAGTACATGCATATTTAGCAAATCCAACAATTGTATACATTAAGTGGGCTTTGTTTTGTACGTGCACCACAGTCGCTGCACTTGCTCTATAAGCGGAACTTTTTCCGACCATTATAGTGTGTGTGTGTGTGTGTGTGTGTGTGTGTGTGTGTGTGTGTGTGTGTGTGTGTGTGTGTGTGTGTGTGTGTGTGTGTGTGTGTGTGTGTGTGTGTGTGTGTGTGTGTGTGTGTGTGTGTGTGTGTGTGTGTGTGTGTGTGTGTGTGTGTGTGTGTGTGTGTGTGTGTGTGTGTGTGTGTGTGTGTGTGTGTGTGTGTGTGTGTGTGTGTGTGTGTGTGTGTGTGTGTGTGTGTGTGTGTGTGTGTGTGTGTGTGTGTGTGTGTGTGTGTGTGTGTGTGTGTGTGTGTGTGTGTGTGTGTGTGTGTGTGTGTGTGTGTGTGTGTGTGTAAATAACTACCACGCATAACGGTAGATTTGATGTGAACTTTTCTGTCACTAGGTATTTAATTGCAAAGTATAGTCGTTTGGCATTAAAGAACTTACTCTTACGAAGAACATTAATATTGAATTATAATATATTTTTGTAAATGCTGTGTAATATGACAAAATCACATGGTATTTGTTGCTTAAAATCGAAAATAGCGACAGTTTGCTATGAGATATTATTACCCATGAGGAAGTATTATAGAATTACTTAGTATCTGCGAATATGCGTTCGCTGTGGGATTTGTTTCGAATTGCCAGTTTCAAATGGATGATTAATATTGCATATCGAAGCAATTTCTTGGTAGAGTGCGGACCATCTTACATGCGAAGTCATATCTTTAACGGTTAGAACACAACCATATATTCTACGCGTTGTTAACATATTGGAGTATGTCGCACACATACATCATTGACCCAATTAGTCACTACACTTCATGTACACAAGTTTCCTGTCATGCAGTATTGATTTGCACGCACTTAACCGCCATATCCACCTGGCCTCCGGGGGACATGCGCACATTAAAGGCTCCCGACACCGCACACTAACACTGCCCTTCACTGACCCCAGTCCGAACAGCGACTTTGACACGAGCGGTATTCGGTTTGTTACACGTAAAGCTCTGTCTAACACTGGGCTGTCAATCCAGCTATTCCTAAGTAGGCCAAATACTATTGTATTGGACTTGCTAGTGAGGTGATGTCTTTTGCTACTACCTGAGTCTCTTATAAATGTTGGATGGATATAAAATACGGGTTAGTCATAGTATGTGCATTTGGTATAGACCGGTATTAATCAACGGTTTAGTTCGACTAAGTGTGCCAAAGAAAACGTGAGATGGGTCATTGCCAACTAAGCTTGCAACGCATGGTAAATTGTAAGAAGTGTAACTGACCGCAAGGATGAATGCCATTGAATGCGTCGAAACCTCGAAATTCGCCATTATGCCCGTGGTAATATAAGGGGCCCATCTTTGTCTTTAAAAATTGCTTTTACAAGGTAAATTTCGGGTGGGAGCGCCGGTCGCCCGTATTACCTCATAGCGTAGTTTGACACATAATAAAAGGAGTTGAATGATTCTTGACGGACTTGGTCGACAATTTTGATATGGTTATGCATGACTCTGAAACTTCGCCATACGCAACTATGCCATTAAACATGCACACAGTCCAGTATAGTTCTGATACCCAGAAAGATTGCATGACAGCAAATTCTGAGACACGATGGTCATTCTTCAGAAATGTTATTTTATGTTTGTCAGACAGTATACAAATCAATATTTTTTAATTAGCGGGTAAGTGAATTTAGCGAATACAATTTCTTTTTTTATCATATGTTTATTATATGTTTGTTAATATAGAAGTAACGACGGCCACCAATTGAATTCTTCTATCTCTTTTGCTTTCAACAAATGTTAGCAAACACGTTACACAATTAAGTACACTGTTGAGCAATGCTTGAAAACCCAATACAATGCTAACCTAACTTTAATGTATATTCCAGAGTTGACAAATTTATCTATAACAGTTTGTTTAGATACTCTGAGTAAATATTGGCGATAAAAGCACGGGAATACAACACCGCTCGTACAACGTCAAATACTTCCCTCCATTTGGCGGCGTACTCAGTTAAATAGCTGTAGAATGTCTGCTATAGAAAGTGCAGTTGTGCACACAGGAGTTTGATGTCAAAAGCGAGATAGCAATAGCGACTTTACTGCTAGCCTTTCCTGTCTAAATCGTGGTTAAGGGATAATTCTATTTGCTTTGCGTTATTTGACAATTTATGGTTTACAAATTCGTCTCCATGATTAAACAAGTACTCCAAACGTAGAGAGATTGGTTTGTTCTCGGTTTGTTCCATATATGGGATGGTATAATCTTATGAAGGCGCGGTTAAAAGGATACGCGGGGAGTTATCGCATTATTATGACAATCGTATTAACGAGCAAATATTGAGGTCGTTGGCTTTTACACGTTTTAGTTACTCCATACACTGGTATTATAAATGGTCGCAAAACAATAGGTTATATTTACTTTCGGACTGTATGAGTTCGTCTTTTGCTTTAAGTATAAAACAAAACTTTCATTTGCGAATCTTAAGTTAGCTCTATGCTAAACCGTGATACCTTCGATTGAGAAAGGCGAAACAAGGAATAAAGATTGGTTTAGTGTTGTTGTTTTTTTCATCCACTAAATCAATCAAGTTTCGGGCTCGACAGTCGGTCGTATACGCCAGAGACATCTCTTAGAAAGTGTGTGCACGCATAAGATGTCTGCAATCGTGATGCAAAAAAAAACACTACTTGCATTCAATTGCAAACTACAGTGCATTCTTTATAAGATATCACGCGGTTAGAGCCAGTTTTATCGCCTTTGTTTTTGTGTATAAATAAAAACAATTGACGCGGATTGGAAACAGATTTCGACATAAAACAGGGAATAAACGCAAACATGTTTGGTGTCTGAGACGCCATTTTCAGCGTGCTTGGAGTAATGAGCTTAGCGGCTTGGGCCACACTCGAGCAGCGTGACCTGGGATCAAGTGGGATAAAGATGTTTGTTAAAGAATGCTAACATTGAAGATCTACGTACAAGGGATCGAAGTTAAACTGTTTGCCGTGTTTTGACCATGGTTGCCAATCCTTGTTCTTTCAATTCGTCTTGTACAGAGAGGATATAAGCCTCGGTCTGGGATCCCGGGCTTTATTCAGGGTTTTTTCTGCCTATTTTGGGAAAAGGAGTCTGACCAAATTGGGATTTTTTTATCGACAAAATTGGCCATTTTGGGAATTTTTGCTTCGATGAAACAGCTCATTTGGGAAAAAATTGTGAATTTATCATGCTTAAATAATTCAGTGGTTTAACAAATAAATTTGTTTTTATTTGTTATTTTGTCTTCTTTATATAAACATATGCAATATTGGGCATGTTCAACGTTTATTCAAGTACTGCAGTTTTGTTTTTCAGTTACAGTTACACTCTGAGATAAGAACTGTACAGTCAACCTTATAGCAAATATTTTTGACCAAAACAAACACTGGTTAGTCACACAAGTTATAAAACACTTCATTAAAAAAAAATTGTTTTTTTTTTTAAATTGGGAATTGTTTTTATAATTTCGGTTTGGGATCGGGTCCATTTGCTTTAGGAGTGCCTCCGTTTTCCGGAGGCGCAGACAGTGCTGAAAACCCCCCTGTAATTATGCATGCGCGTTAAATGACGTCACAGATTAGCCTGTGCAGTCCGCTTGCAATTTTGATATTCTAAAAGAAAGTAATCTCCCCAGGAAATATTAATTAAACTTTTAAACAAAGAGGGCGGATTTATTGCCCTTATGGCTTTAACAAGTTATTTTCAGGGACTGTGATAGTCAAGTTATTTATTAGCAAGAGTATGTTAAACACTGTAATTATAAATGTATGCGATTTTATCTAAACAGTGAAAAAAATAGTTTTGTTCAAATTTGAAATTACCGGTAATTTTAAGGCGTTATCGGACATCTACGCTCATTTTCGAGCAGATGTTAATGGGCCCCCAGTGTCCGATAACAAGCGTCGCTCCTCCGGGTCTGGGATAGAATTGGAAGGAGGGGCTGGGGTCTTTTCGGTCGCGTCGTAAGGGTGACAAATATGGGGCGGCCAGTGGGGAGATCAGTGTAAGCGATCTTAATCATAGAGAGAGAGCGCTAAAACTGAGCCACTGTTAGTTTATCCGCCGGACAATACGATATACAAAAACTACATGGATTGAACAGGCTATTGAGAATCTTACCATTGTTTGTAAACAAACGTGTCCGAATATTTGTCTGTAAATGATTTACGTTCAACAAAGCCGTCCGTTACGTTCACCTAAGCATGTAACACAGTTTTTATTTTGATTATAATCGAGAGATAAAATGGATGCTTTGTAGTGGCAATAGGACGGGTTATTATGTAATTCTATCTTCAAACGATTACCGGTACTTCTCTGCCAGCCGTATACGTGTTTATACAATTGTATATAAATTATTTGTATTTATAGCGTAAATTGCTTTTTATGCCTAGCCGTAAATTATTGGAGTCTTTCTAAATGAAATACCAATAGCGTTATTAAAGGCTCCGGATACTGTGAATTACAGGTTTAATATTTATCTGGGTCACTAAGAAACCGCGCAGAAATCAGACGCTACCTGTGAAACGGTGCGTTAACTGGGCTAAATATTAAACTGTAGTTTTGTTCATCGAAAGGTCCCTCGGATTCTGCTCAGGTAAACAGTAATTTGATACAGAATTGTTACTGAAATATTTATGGCCAAATAATGTCCTTGTGTGAAACGCAACCTGCGTGAACTATGTTGTCGACCAATGCGCCCGCGAGTTCTTAAACATGCGGCTTTTAAGTTTTCACTGAGGTGATCAGTAGACTGAAAGCAAACTGTTTTAACGTTCGAACTTCGACCGACGCAGAAGCAACTGTAAAATAATTAATCCAAATGATCAGTGATTCTTTGTTAAGTTGTTTATAATTTTCTCCTATTATAACATTCTGATCGTTTTGAATATTATAACGTTGTATGATAAAACAAGGGCTCTATAACACATGATTTTCGTTAACCTATTATTTTATCCCATTTATGCCTAGCGTCTAGAAAAAAGGCCTTGGCAAACAGCGTATACCCAGATGAGACGCCGCAAGATGTGGCGTCTCATCAGGGTCTGCGCTGTTTGCTTAAAGGAATTTCTGTAAGAAATATTATAAATATATAAATAAATAGACTAGACATCCCTAATTTTGAAAGTAAATTGATCCAATTTCGAAGGTGGAAGAGCCCACTAGGCATAAATGGGTTATACTCGGTACTTCGTTTTCAGGGACTAAACGTGTGAAACACTAAGAAGAACGTGTAAATTTGACAAATCATTTATGGTGATTTATTTTTGACACAGATTTTATATAATATATCGCCGTGACGTTTGGAGATTGTAGTTTCTGGAATGGATCGAGTCTCATTAATGTATCTTCGTTCAGTGTACTCTTGTCAGTGTGCCGTGATCAATCAGGACTGATCACTCTCTTCTTGTCATTCCCAGCTTTTCTGGTCAGGTCGTTCTTTACTGGTCAGTGCAGGCTCTCGGGAGGTCAGTGAGTCATACCAGCAACAGAAATGTACATCAGATCGTTGTACTGCGTACACACACTTAAAACGAACACCGTACGTCATCCGGCTGATTTATATACTCACACATGTAGGTCGGAAAACGCTGTAGGTAATAAACAGTAACAAATTAATCAAGCGTTAGTGATAAACGACATGATACCTGGCCCATCACTCATGACATGTTTCCTTGGTGACACACTGTTTTGCTCTGAGGCTAAAATGTGAACTGTCGTGAATGTAGCTCGCTTGGTTTGTTTATGTACGGGATGGTATAGCGATGTTTTCAGTTTCCCGCCTTTTCCCCACAATGTATTTACATGTACACTGTGTGTGCAAATTATGTGTAGAGGTTAGATGTAGTAGTAGTAGGAGGAGGAAGAACAGACGGAAGAGGAGCAGTAGCATTAGCAAAAGCATCAGTAGCAGCAGAAACAGTAACAGAATCATCAGCAGAAGGAAAAGCAGTGTCAATAGCAGAAGCAGTAGTAGAAGAAGCAGTAGCAATAGTAGTAGTAATAGTAGTAATAGCAGAACTAGCAATAGCAGTAACAAGCACAGCAGCAGAAGCAGTAGAAGAAGTAGCAGTAATAGCAGCAGCAGCAGTAGTAGTAGGAGTAGCTAGATACATGTATTTCTATAATCATGTTTTGATTAGAAAGTACTTTACTTGTACGTGTGTGCAAAGTAAGGGCATCAGCAGAAGATTTGGCTCGGTATCCAGGCAAGATTGTTTTGTGTTTTTTTACTCTGTCACCGGAGTATATACTATAGGCAATGTTATCAGGAGAGCTGTCTCGATGTTGAATGAGACCTCCGATTACTCTAGGAGATAATTGACAAAGACCCAATATGTGATTGTAGCACGACTGAGTGAACTGTATTTTTAATCGGCTAATTTTTTTCACGCACAGACGTTCCATTCGCCAGCAATGAATAGCAATTACAATTACAATTATTGGCGAATAATTATGATGAACACAAAGGTGCTTTAAATCCTGCATAGGCACACGATTGGAAATATGAACTATTAGAACTATTATAACTTGGCACGGTATTATTAGTTATTCTCGCCCTCACATCATCGCTTAAATTAAAAGGATCCGTTCGCATATTTTATTGTTTTTGAAAAAGATGTCATTAAAAATGATTCCTAACAAATCTATAATGTTCTGAATAGTCTCAACTAATTATTATAGCAAGACTCTCTCTGGAAAAACGTCGCTTAATGCATTTGCGTAAATTGTCATCCCATTAGCCTGTGCAGTCCGCACACATTAATCAGGGACTACACGTTCCGCCTAAACTGGATTCTCGCTAAGAAGTGACTTTCTTTAAGCGAAAATACTACGCATACCATAAAAGCTTAAAGCGCCATCCATGAATCGCATGTGCGCACTGCATATGCTATTCTGGAACGACACTTGAAGCACATTCATAACGCGACGTTTTCAAAGAGCTAAGCTAAATTATGACTAGTAATACATTGGTGTCCCTCAAGGCCCTATTCTGCCCCTTGACGTAACGCATGACCCACTTTTTTCCGAGCTCTGTCGGTTAGGTTGATATGAAAGCTATTATCATTCCCTTTTCAATATGTTTCATTGATTTCAGCGAGGCGTTAAATTTTATATCTTGTAGTGTTAGACTGGGTATTGTGAGCGTTTTCGGATGGTTAGATGTCCACACAACAGAAGAGATTAAATACGTATTCAGTTGAGACCCATTTACTTGTAATGCGATACTACAATTCATCGTTGTAAGCCGATGAAACTCAATACATTAATTTCCAGTTTGGTTGTTCTTTAATCACGTTAATATTCGACAAATACACATTTCGGAAACTGCGGTAGCGTTCACTGGAAATTATAAATTTATTGTAATTCAGGTTGTTGTTCGAATCTTGTTGAAACTTGAAAATATTTTACGTGGACCAGTATGGCTGCCAACTGAGTTTACTAATAACGAAATTACCAGCTATTCAATCAAGAATAATATAAGAAAGCCCTTATAACAGATTTTTATTGTAAAATGATATATGAAAATAAAAATGTAGTCTGGTACATAGAAGAGGCTATATTTTTAATCTTTACCGATACTAGGAACGAATAGAAACAAATATATATTGAATGCAATATTCAATAATTGACTCTTCACCGAGAGCATCGGATGAAACATAAGAAATAATAATGACTTGCTTATTTAGATGTCGAATAGTCCATTTCATTGATAACGTTTGAACCTCGTATTTTCAAAATTATACATAGTGAAAAAAAATAAAAAGACGTTTTTCTTTGTGTTCTTGCATGCTGCACATATGTTAGACGTGAGAAGTGGTAGTTTGTTGTATACCATTCTGGAAACAAAATCCGCCACACTGGGCACGAAATGCATGTCTCCAAGCCATTTTGATACGTTAGCCTTTGCCAAAACACGTGTCGTGCATGGAGTCGACAAGCGAGGGGAATGTTCGGGGTGTAAACCCTGCCCTGTCGTGACTGCAGGCTGCAACGGGTTTGTTTAGGGCAGCTGTACCGGTATTGTCTCGTTATAATTATAGAACTTGGACGACAAGACAATCCAGTTCCCGAGCTCTCATTAAAACTTGTGTTCACTTGTCCCTGTGTCGTTGCAGCCCGTATGCTAATATACATGTATTCTGATAATATGCTTTATATAAACCAATGCACTGACGCAGAGCATTATTTCATTACAAATATAAGAGCGAATAATCAGAAGAATCAGAGACTGTAGAAGTCAACTGCAAGCACAGTTCTCTATTAGCACCTAGCATAGGTCGAATGAACGCTAGTGCGTGAACCTCCATAAAAACAAATAGGTCCCCGGGTAGTGTAATAAATAAAACGCTTGTTTCTAGTTTCGTGCTACATTTGACGTAGGGCTAATTTGCTGCTGAAGGGTTAAAATATTTACGAGCATCTTAAATGTATGTGTTCATAATAGGATAGACATTTATAAGTGTATAGTAAGTATGATGTATGATTTTCTCTTTAGGAAGTGAACAGCCCCGTGCTCATGATAAAGTTTGTACACACTTGCGCTGTACATACCTATATTCCGATTGAGGAACAAGCGATGTACTGTCGCCACTAAATTATATTAAGCGCAGCCATACAGCACAAGTGTGAACAAACTTTATCATGAGCACGGGGCTGTTCTCTTCCTAAAGAGCAAATCATACACCATACTTACTATACACTCATGAAGTATCTACATTACATGTTCGCCCTAAATCTTTTATCACGTAATAAAGGCGTACATATGATACGGACTAGTTACCATGACATTTGTTTGCTATCAGATGGAGGACTTTGACGAACATTTGAATTCGGTTACTCGCTTCAGGGTCCTACCTCGTTTGAAATTTAAAAATTTCAATAAACCATCGAGTGTAAAATACATTTTTACAGCATTTATAAATTTAACGTTGAAACTGTTGCTTTCTTATAGAGCTGTATCGGTAAATATGATTACGTTGTTGACTTTAATGGTGTATGTCAATTACTTTACGCTCCGTTGGGAGCTAGTTCGATAAAGTCGCTTTTGCATGTACTATTATATGGGGGTTTCATTACGACTTTGTATCCGCATTCTGTAGTATAAACATCATCATTATCATTATATGTCTCGGTATCGTGCATGACATTATCACCTTAACTGGCATCATCATTTGATGCAAGAAATAAAGACGACTACTGGTACTGCACCTTGTATGTGAAAAATGGCGAGGACTAAAATACAGAAGTGAGGACGAGGAGGTGACGAAACCGATGACGAAGATGATAATGATGATAAAAAGCAATACGGACACATCATCGCCATCGATCACCATTTTCATAAAATTTATAAATTATTTCAAAATCGTAGGGAATTACGTTTGTGTTACGTCTTTACGTTTTCGTTAACTTAACCTCACATCTTTGGGTTTTAGGTTTAAGATGTGAAGTATAGATGATAAGATACCTTCAAAGATACGATAGACAATGTTTTTATTTTGGAGTTCATTGATACACTGTAAACATCGAGATACAAAACCCGGCGGATTGTGTGTAGTCGGCATTGTTTAATACATACCATGAACCACAATCGCGCCTATCAGTCATCTTAAATAAACGGCAATACGATTCTTAAGATATCGGTTAGTCTTCGATAGCATGTGTACGTTTTGTTTTATTCCTCCAAGTGTGACAGCAAGGAGTAGGCTTTGTATGAAAAATATGAAAGGTTTTTTCTTATCTCGATGACTTTTGATGGAGATAAAATGTCTCCAGTTTTTGTTACATGGCGGTTATAACTGATACATTGAAATATGGAACTTGTCACTATACGTAATAGCATTCTTGGCGAGCTTGATGCTATGTGAAGTATTTGTACACTTTATATCAATATTGCGTGAAGTATTTGCAACCTAACCAATGTGTTCATTTAGTGTAAGTCTGCCGAGACGTGTGTGTTTGGTCAATTTAACAATTAACTATCTATAAAAAAGTAACTTTATAATTAAATATGTCTTGAAAACTTACTTGAATGTCAATCGCTTCGCAGTTCAACTAGTGTATGTATGCCCCATTCATTTATGACCATGTATGTATCAACGCTTACGGTAAGTCTTGTCAGCGGATTCGTGCACTTGTCCGTCCACACATTTGGTCTGACTGAACGGTCCCTTTTGAGGGTGTGATTCGCATTCAACGGTCACTTTCCTGCTCCTTAAATATGTGCGCAGTATCACTACGAGAACTGGAGTGGACATAAGTGGATATTTGATTTTACGCGATGTACTGAAGGCCAATCTTGCAGGCTGAAAGTTGTCGTAAACTTAACCCATTTATGCCTAGCGTGTAGAAAAAGGCCTTGGCAAACAGCGTAGACTCAGATGAGACGCCGCATTATGCGGCATCTGATCAGGGTCTGCGCTGTTTGCTTAAAGGAATTTCTGTAAGAAATATTCCAAATATAGAAATAAATATACTAGACATCCCTAATTTTGGAAATAAATTTATCCAATTTAGAAGGATGGGAGTGTCCACTATGCATATTAAATGGGTTTACCCCGGACATAGGACAATTGCGATTGGAATCATAATTTGTCAATTGAGATATGGCTGTTGGAGTAACCTAAAAAAAAGAACGCGGGTCAATTAAATACAGTAATTGCATTATGGAAAGTGGACCACAATAAGCAAGTAACGTAACACAGCTGTCTGTGAGACGCCAATCTTAGTCGAATACGCCCTATTTTGCTGTAACCTAATCACGACCTATAGTGATTATGGTATCGTTTGAACATCGCAAAGGGAAGTTCATGTGAATACAATTTGTAATGCAGCTTGTGCAACATGCGTGTTTATTACATGGAATGTAACAAGGTTGAGTCACGCCCGGGTGTAAAGAAAACAATAGGATAGAAGTAGCAACTAATTATAAACACCACATAAGTTGGTTTATCCATGTCCATGTGTAATGAATATTGTATTATAAAATAAAAAAGTTAATGTAATCTTACACATGGATATATCGGTATTTGATAACTGCACAACTTTTGTCACATAGTTAAACAATAATAAAAAGTATACATGTGTGTACACACATTTGCATATTTAGGAACTTCTAAAGCCCCCCTCCCCCACATTATGTATTTAATTGTATATTCAATTGAAAATATGTATGTATAAATATACAATGGTTTATTTGTATTAAGCGTTATTATATTTCATTAGACGAAAAAATAAACTGTAAAGATATCACGCGATTAGTGGGCCAATGTTGGTGTCCATAGTATCAAACAGGAATCTATTGAAGTCGAGTCAACCGTCAATAAATCGCATTTATGCATTTTGTTTATGTAACACTCTTTAATCATATGGCGAATGGTCATTCACATTAGTCGAGACGAAAAGCAGTTCTTGTTTGAATTTTGGATTTTGGAATCGTAATTGAGTATTATATAAGAGGATTATGGCTTTACACCTATACGTGTGTTGATACATTTTGTTATCAATTTATCGGGATTAAAAGCGCGTTTGGCCCTCTTAATACGAGTATGCCCGAGTTCGGACATTCCAATGTTCGGACATTGTTATGCTTTAACACACCCAGTTTAAAACAGAACAGAAGTTATTTCAGGTATTTATGACGGATTTAAAATTCATACATAAAAGAGTCCAAGCGGACTGCCATTGCGTGACAGAAGGCTATACATTACCGCTAAAACCGGCCCCGCCATCCGATCTGTAGCAACCGTAGTGACATGACAAGGCGTTTCTTTAAAGGGATCTTTTCACGCTTTGGTAAATTGACAAAATTGAAAAAAAATGTTTCAGAATCGCACATTTTCGTTTTAGTTATGATATTTGTGAGGAAACAGTAATACTGAACATTTACCATGGTCTAATATAGCCATTATATGCATCTTTTGACGATTTTAAAACCTAAAAATTATAAAGCGTTGCAACGCGAAACGATTGAATAATTTGGAGAGTTCTGTTTTTGTCGTTAAATTTTGTGAAACTACGAAGATTGCTTATATTAGGTATAAAATACGTCACGTATGTGTATTCGGCGGAATAGCTCAGTTGGCTAAAGCGTTTTTACTTCAGGACTCTGGCAGGACTCCAGGGGTCACTGGTTCGAAACCTGGTCCGGGCAATATTCTATTCCTTTTTTAAATTTTATTCTTGATTTTTTACTGGAGCTTTTACGATCCAATGTTTACATTTATCGATATAAAGCATTTAATGAATAAGTTAAAAAATGACGAAATCTGTGAAAAGGCCCCTTTAACATCGTCTTGTTGACCTTAACAAAGAGACTGGCACAGTATCTTAAGGGTTTATAGGTCACGTAGAATCACTAGTTGATTTGACAAAGTACGTATCAAGTAACGTAAAGCATGTACTTGAGTGAATTTAGTTACCGAAATCAAATTGCGGATACTAAGGAAGAAATGTGTGGGTCGACACATCCATTTATTTGTTTCATCTTCCATTTCCTTGTAAGAGTTAGTGGGTCACGAAAATGTTAGTGGCAAGTCGCGTTATAAAAAGGAGGAACGACGCAAAAATAACATACCATTTAATGAATGTGATATTTTAAATATACGCATCCATCCGTCTACAAACTGTACATACTTGAACCAGGAGAATGGTGTCCAGGTAAATAAGAGAAAAATAGTTCTGGGTATGAGTCATAGATTTTGCAAAACTGTTCATTGAATATTTCTCAAATAATAAATCTGGCAATGTTTTCATACCTGCCATATGTTTCTGTTTCATTCTTGTACCAAACTCTTGAAAATGTTCAAGTACCATTGAAAACATTTCATAGCGATATTTATGGTCGACTTGATGACTGCTTTATTGATATCGCTCTTTTCAATGGCTCAACTCCTAACCACTGCTCTTAAACTATATTATTTTCCACAACTTTTTTTCCATCGCAGTGTTGCTTGCTTTGCTGAAGTTTTCCTTCGTGAAAAAGTAGCTCTTTCGTGAAAAGAACGCCTGTTATTTCGGTGAGCAGCAGCCCACGTAGACTTATTTTTGCCCCTGTAATAAATCTGCTGAATAGGTGTAGCCGAAGATGTCAAGTCCAACGAAACCTTTTCTCGAGTCAGCCCTCTAATAAAAAGTATAAGTGGAGAGTACTCTGTACCAGCACACAAGGGACGTATTAAAAAATTACTTTAGATCAATCTTAATTGTTAATGTTGTTAATACATAAATATGTAGATGTGAGTGAGTCCCTTTAAGAAAGATTATAATAATTATTGTTTTAAGTTAAGGAACGAATAATATTAGTAGTGTGACATAATTATAATAATGTGAACATTTCAATATTGGACTGAACGACTCCACAAAGCATCGGAGTACTGTCCACTGGGTATTAACAATAAAATTCAACTCTGACCTGGCAAAGGAGTGAGGACATTTTATTATTCTGAAACTACCCCATAAAAGTGTCCACGATAACTCGGACAATCTGCCATTGTACGTTTATCTCAACAAGATACCCGCAAGTATTTTGGACTTACTGAATGCTTTACGACTCAACTCGACCACCAATTTAAAATACTTTAAACGATACTGGCAGCTGTTTAAATATACCATATACATGTATAAAAAGGTATCTTTGATTATTAATAATACAATACACCATTGAAGGTCGAGCCGACATTACAGTCCAGTCATAAACTGATCATATAGGCGCATACTTATTGCCAATATTTTGCTAACGTATTTTTCGCTATGAAATGTTAAATGGTCCACTGGTCATCGTAGGAACTCCCATCTGCTTGACAGCCATAGTTGTGTGTTATTAGTCCCGCGGTAGTAACGCGAAAATAATTTACTACAAAACCACACATGATTTATTAATTTGTTGGTCTTTTCATCTTTCGCCTCTAAGAATGTTAATTACAGTCTTGTTGACAGCTCTCATTTCCCATAAATGGCGATCCGGTTTTAAACAGAGAATATGTGATTATCAGTGTGTAAACGTGTATACCTTTGTGGGTAATTTAAGATCATAATTTAGTAGATTATTACCATTATTTTGTTGCCAACATTCATGATAGTCATACATTGCATTCAACCGCACATTTTAATGCATGCGTGAATCTACAATAAATACAAATATGCAAAACGATACATAAGTGGTTGGTTATTTACTATGCACGAAATTAAATGTAAATTCTATTGAAATAATTTATTTGAATGCACATGGGAGACAAAACGGGAAAAAGTGGGGATATTGTATTGATGTGCGTCTGTCCGTCCGTCCTGGCCACCTGCTCTTCCTACACTATTAGCACTAGAACCTTGAAACTCACATACATGGTAGCTATGAGCATATGTGCGACGGTGACAGTGACGGAATTTTGATCTGACCCCTGGGTCAAACGTTATGGGGGTTGTGGCGGGGCCGGGTCAGAGATTTTCACTCATTTTTTTAAATGTTATTTTACATTAACTTCTTCATTTCTGCACCGATTTACTTCAAATTGATACTGAGCCACTCTTATGACAATAAGGTCAATCTCAACTTTGCATGGCCCCATTACAAACCCTGGGGCGCCCCGGCCACGTAGGCCACGCCCACCAAAAATTGCCTTTTACTATAATTTCTTCATTTCTACACCGATTCACTTCAAATTGATACTGAACCTCTCTAATGACAATACGGTCAATCTCAGCAATGCATGGCCCCATAACCAACCCTGGGGCGCCCCGCCCACATAGGCCACGCCAACATAGGCCACGCCCACTCAAAATTGACTTTTACTATAATTTCTTCATTTTTACACCGATTCACTTCAAATTGATACTGAACCTCTCTTATGACAATACAGTTAATCTCAACTATGCATGACCCCATTACCAACCCTGGGGCGCCCCGCCCGCATAGGCCATGCCCACCCAAAATTGCCTTTTACTATAATTTCTTCATTTCTACACCGATTCACTTCAAATTGATACTGAACCTTTTTTTATGACAATACGGTCAATCTCAACTATGCATGGCGCCATGACCAACTCTGGGGCGCCACGCCCACCCAAAATTGCCTTTTACTATAATTCTTCATTTCTACACCGATTTACTTCAAATTGATACTGAACATCTTTTATGCCAATACGGTCAATCTCAACTATGTTAGGCCCCATTACCAACCCTGGAGCGCCCCGCCCATAATAGGCCACACCCACATAGGCCACGCCCACCCAAAGTTGCCTTTTACTATAATTTCTTCATTTTTACACCGATTCACTTCCAATTGATACTGAACCTCTCTTATGACAATACAGTTAATCTCAACTATGCATGGCCCCATTACCAACCCTGGGGCGCCCCGCCCACATAGGCCACGCCCACCCAAAATTGCCTTTTACAATAATATCTTTATTCTACACAGATTCACTTCAAATTGATACTGAACCTCTTTTATGACAATACAGTCAATCTCAACTATGCATAGCGCCATTACCAACCATGGGGCGCCCCGCCCACATAGGCCACGCCCACCCAAAATTGCCTTTTACTATAATTTCTTCATTTCTACACCGATTTACTTCAAATTGATACTGAACCTCTCTTATGACAATACGGTCAATCTCAACTATGTATGGCCCCTTAACCAAGCCTGGGGCGCCCCGCCCATAATAGGCCACACCCACTCACAATTGTCTTTTACTATAATTTCGTCATTTCTACACCGATTCACTTCTAATTGATACTGAACTTCTCTTATGACAATACGGTCACTCTCAACTATGCATGGACCCATTACCGTCCATGGGGCGCCTCTGGGTTAAACATGCGGCGTGGGGATACGCGTCAGCCTCTGCTGCGCCATTTCTAGTTTTATCATTAGAATCATGAGTATACATGAACAGGTACACAAATATTACGTATTTGATTTCCGATTTTCGTAATAAATTACTTAAATATGAATTAATGTATTAATTATTCCACCTATTGTTATGTTGTTGCCGACGTCATTTCATGCATAAAAGCATTTGCGTCTCTCATAATGATCGAACGCAACTATGAAATAAACGTAAGGGTCGAAAATATTTTGTCATACCAAGTAACGCAAAGTAACAGAATATTATAAGTGTATGGCAAATGCGACATTTGATGAGAAACGACCAGGGAATGCATAACAGAATATTATAAGTGTATGGCAATTGCGACGTTTGATGAGAAACGACCAGGAAATGCACGATTTTGCACCCAGTTTTAACAAACAGTGCACACATGTCGTAATGGGTCACTCACTTTAACCTACCCGAGGCAGCCGAGTTCTAATATGGGATCTTTATGAATCTTCGCCTGACGTATGTGACAGCCGTATTGTGCTGTAGCGCTTTGTGTCGCGCCACTGGATCGACACGCTGTCGAGATACGCTGGCAACCTGCCGCCAGATCCAACCTACGAAACCAAAATATTGGTGACACTTCGCTTCTGTTTGGTTGACAATATTGTTACGAGTACAGAGTTTTTTATGTGGCTCCCAGATCAGATAATGGGTTTGTGTTGGCAGGATGTTCCGACGATTGGCACACGACCATATCATGGTTTGAAATACGTTTACTCTAGTTCACAATGAGTTCGCATGATACTTATCTAGCTTATATTTATTAAATATGGTATACGTTAACTAGTGGTTGATATAACGCTCTAGCATTGTATGAATCATACTACACTGAAGAATTAAACGATAAATTTGGCTTCAATTCCCGTATTTATGTATTTATAACGAATGTTCGACATTGATTTTTCTGTAGAAAGTAACCTGCTCCCTAAAAAATTCTGATTGGTAACATGCAATAAGAGAGATTATATGTGGATCGTAACATTTCATACCCAGTTGCAACGTAGCCCTTTTCAATGTGTATGTATATCAACGCGCATTTGCTTATTTTACACTAGTTAACGGGGCAAGTCTATCAGGTTTACCGTGTACGCATTTTTGGTGTGTACACGACAAAATTATAGCAGAACGTTTCGTATTAATAACTGCTCTGGCCCTAGGGCAGTGATGAATAATTGCGAGGACTGACTTTGGCAAACTGACCATTAATAGACCATACGGCTCTGGCTTTGTAGACCGCGAGTCCATTAACAGTATCTATGGGCAATCTTAATTGATGTCGACATTACACTAATGTCCAGCAGAGAGATATATGGATCGTCAACTTTGTGAAAAATCGATCGTTATAAAAATTGTCAATTGGCACTGTTTAATGAAAATTAAACGATATCATACATCAAATAAAACCGGTGAGAGCTATTTGATGAAAAGAAAACAAATCAAGAAAACAACATAATTATCAAAGGAAATGTTCAAATTGTTTTCAAATATACAAAACGAGTATTTCTAGAACTTTTTTTTCTGTCGTTGGCATTCACTAATATGCTTCTACAGTATGTGATAAAGTTGCATTTTATGAGGACACATTAAAGGCGTTGTTTGTTGTCTGTTTTGTTGTGTTTCGCCCTTTTTTTTGCTTTTAAACAAGCCAGAACTAACCGTTAGAAAGGAGTAGAGGGGAGGAATTTCAGATGTTAGTGTGAATTATGTGGTATGTATTGGGGCGTTTATAAAGAAAAAAGCATATGTGTTAAGCAGCATTCAAGTTAATACTTACACGGAAATCTCTATTTTGAAGAATATCATTCCTAGGCCAGAGTTTTTGTATTAGTCGTTTAACGAAACAATTGACATTTATGTTTGTAGGGGGAAAATAACAATAAAAATAATTTCTTCAAAATTTGAATTGGGAAATAAAAAATGAAACGGAGAATACGATATTTTTCTGTAAATGATTTTAATGAAAACATGTTAATTTTTAATTTGAAATCAAAATGTATTGAACCCATCATGGCATAATTATAACAGCCCAACATCATCATTATTCTACGCAATTGAGGACTAGATAATGGATGGCACGTTCTTAACTGGACTTAAAGGTCTTTTAAACTAAAACAATGAATGCACGATACAATTGTTCATTTAAATAAGAAATAATTAAACAGTGCTCAGATCAAGCAGAAATGCCGAATATATTTTAAGTCAAATTGCTTAGTATAATGAATTTCTGCATATGCTGAAAGGCATGTCTTAAACTTTGCCATCAAAAACATTATATAAATTATGGTATATAAGGAGTCCAGATAGCGTAACATTAGTGTTGCATTAATGTTTGAAATAACTCGCGGAACAATTTGCCAAGAGTACGGCTGTTTACGCCGTGTTGCCGCCGGAATGCGTTGCATCTCCGTGGATGTCAGGGAAGATATGTGTTCAGTAAGATTGTAAACGTCACTAGTCACAGACATTAGCGACACGTTGATTTGTGATGCGATGTGCCGTGAGTGTGTTTGAAATGGGTCCAAAACCTCGTTGTTGTTCACGGAATAGTCCTGAAAGAATCTCTACGAGATGCATCAGTGTATGGAATCCATAGATATTACTTATAGTGTCTTGCTTGGTATTGTGTAGTATTTATGCCTGGATAATTTTATTAAAGTATTCGTACAAATAAGGGATGTGTCTTAGTTTCCTCCGAGTGTGAAACACAGCACAGGATATATGTTCACACCCAGAGGTTAAAGTTGCATTTTAAGAAGTAAAAAATTGTTCCTTGTGAACCACGGATCGAGCTGACCTATTATGGATTAATATTCCAGTGGGTTAATAAAAGCGCATAGTTGCCTAATCTGATAAGTGTATTTCAAATCCTTGGACAAACTACCTTAGACAATCAGACATGCGGCTCTGATATATGTTTCTGCAAGTTGTCAGTTCTTTTCCTATTCTCAGTGTCCAAGGAACTGGCGATGGCGCAGAAAGACAGGGTACATAGCCTGGTAGGTAGTGGATAGGTCCATACTATTCAGTCAGTGTTGAAATCTTTCAAAAATAGAACCATACATAGAAACAAAATTACAGAATAAAAATATATGTAAAATATATTATCTCTGCATTAAATAGTTGGCGTACAATTGCAGCCAGCAATACGACAAGCAGACTTCAAGTTACAAATCGATCGAAGTGTTAACAAGTTTAAAGGTATCACTTCATTATATTCGTCACGGACTTATCACGGACGGCAATTTCTGCTTTTTTTGTGGAATTTGTTTTGTGTGAATGAAGTCTCTGCCAAACGGAAATCCAGTTTAGGCGGGAAGTGTCGTCCCCGATTAGCTTGTCCGGACTGCTTATCGGTGACGACACTAAGCACATTAACAAAGCTCGGTTTTCCCCAATACATGTACCACGCGTCAAGAAAAGAAATGCGGATCTTTGGACAGTAAATGCTGCGAATACTTGCGATTGCAATCGTGGAAAAACGGTAGGAAGAGAATATCCCATTAGCCCCATGCCGAGGCTTGTTATGTGACAAAGCACGCATTGACATTAATATAACGCCAATACAAAATTGTCGCTTTTCATTATATTGTGGCCATACCGTATAATAACAACGAAACGAAAAGTTAGATACCACAGATATCAATACTATCGAGTAAATTAAGTCATTATCCAGGTGCATATTTTAACAAAGAAAGAAGCTAGCACGCCAACAGATCATTTAATTGTACCCTTCCATACGATTGAGCTCAATTCATAATTTACGACTTCACAATAATCGTGTACTTTATAATCCATTATATTTCTACAAAGTATTGTGGCCATAAATGCGTTTTATCTGATGAATTTATTCTTTTCCAATTACACATTTCGGTTAACTTTTTGTTAAGGTATTGAGCTTTGCGAAGTAGATATATTACATGTCTCAATATAAAGTATATGATATCTTAATTAACATGAAATCCGTATTTATTACTGACAAGTGATAAATGACCCATACAGAACATAAAAGGAGCCAAACACGAGGTAAATAGTATACGCACATTTTCTATGGGCAGAGATATATTTCGAGCGATTTTTATTTAATGCAATTTCATCTTGTACAAGACGACTCGAATTACCCGTTATAATACTATTTGTTCCCGTGTTTTGGTAGCTATGTAAATTTTGATGTCAACTACTATACTGTGAACTATATCGTACAGCGCAAAGCAAATGGAGCACACCATTTTTGGAATCGATGTTTGGTGCTTTCAAGTCTGCAAAATAAAAAAAGAAGTGCATTTGATTCTGGCTACTTCTGCAGATCATCTGAAGACCGGTGTTATAGTATTCTAAAACGTTCCTGCACATTTTGTGGTTATTTGTACTCGTTTGATTCAGATTACCTCTTGTTTTTGGGGTTGTTATGAAGTTTTAAATACCCGTTGTATCTTATGATTTTTAAGCAATACGCTTGTTATTAGCGCCACCCAGTTATGCAATATATACAAAACTGTGTGTTTATACACTTGCGTGTGGCTCATTTTCAGATTTTTTTCTTACGGCCACTTGAAATGTTGAATTGATGATGTGATATTATTTTGCAAAATCCTTTAACTGTTTACTGAACATAACTTGACTACATAATTAGCATTATCATATTACTACCGAAAGGCAATAACTATAGACGCTTATCAACTTACAACTGTACAATTTTGTCATTATTTATCTAATATTAATGACATTAAAAATTAAATATTATAAAAAATATATATAAATATCAGTGATTATTTGAGAATTATGATGCTCATTAATTAGCCCACGAGATTGTAAGACCGAAAAAGAATGTTTTGTATGAGAATATGATTTAACGATTATTTGTGGAATTGTAACAAGAACTGCATTTTGCAATGCTCAGCTGCACTCATGCAGAATTCGCAATTCATTGTGTGTTGCATAAATTATTAATGGATAGTTTAATAGCGGTTATTTTGAAATTTATCGCTAGAAAAAATCAGCGATTATATCAAATTAGAATCTGAGATCATTACCGTGTTGACTGCTTCATGATAATTGAAACACCGGACTCGCTTATGTACCCACCTTAAGGGTACATAGATGTCTCCCTCTGATTATATGTCTAAAGTGCTATTTCTGATGTAACTATAATATTAAGGAAGCATAACGTCACACGTATTGTTTTCTTCCAGCGGTAGTGTTTTATCGATGATGTAACTAAGATAATGACAGATAAATAGTGCAATACCTAGCTTTTATCTACCCATTCAGTATCTGATTTGTATATGAACAATCTACATTAGTATGAGTCGTGTTCTGAGAAAACTGGGCATTATACATGTGCGTAAAGTGTCGTCCCAGATTAGCCTGTGCTCTCCACACAGGCTTATTAGGGACGACACCTTCCACCAAGACTGGATTTTTGTTAAGAAGAGCTACATTTCGACGAAAAATTTATTTGAACCGGAATATGTCGTCCCTGAGGCTAATTTGGTACGACATTTTTCAGTCAGTAGGATGATAGTTTGAAGGATTTAAATAATAACAGGATGAATTGGTGCAGGCTTGTTATGGAAGTGATCTTAAAATACATAGTCAATTAGGCTCCGTTTTAAACGTCACAAATACATAAATACTGCACTGCATGTCTTTAATCAACGTGTTATTCGTGAATACTTACACAAACGACTGCGCGATATTAATAATAACCAAGTTTTAATTGTGCAAACTGCGTTTTTAAATTATGTTCAGAAAAAAATCCTATCGCGAAATTCAAGAATAACGGATATATGCGCATACTTGAATAATTTTTGTATCATTTGGTAGATAGAATCACTAAAGTGTGTCAATTGTGCAAAAACAGTGAAGTGGAAGATGCAATCCACTTCTTGTTTAAGTGCAATGCGCTCGACCGAATAACAAATATTAAAACAATTATAAAACGATCAGACATAGTGGGTTAAAACTCAGTTCTAAATAGACAGATTAATATCGAACGCGAGTTTCACAAGTAGTATCGCCAAGTTATCGCCAATTTATCGCCAATTTATCGAACAAGAGTTTCCATGTTAGTATCACCAATGTATCGGACAATAGTTTCACTATAAAAGGGGCCTTTTCACGTTTTGGTAAATTGACAAAATTGAAAAAAGTTGTTTCAGATTCGCAAATTTTCGTTTTAGTTATGATATTTTTGAGGAAACAGTAAAATGGAATATTTACCATGCTCTAAAATAGCCATAATATGCATCTTTTGAACATTTAAAAACCTGAAAATTATAAAGTGTTGCAACACGAAACGATTTAATAATTTGGAGAGTTCTGTTGTTGCCATTTTATTTTGTGAAACTACGAGGATTGTTTATATAAAGTATAGAATACATAGATCTGTCATTGTATGATGAAGGATGGCCGAGTGGTCTAAGTGGTAGACTTTACTCCAGGACTCCAGGGGTCAGTGATTCGAGCCCTGCTGAGGAATACTTATTTTTCATTTTCAAGTTTTATTTTTGATTTTTTTACTGGAGCTTTTTTTAATCCAATGTTTACATTTATCAATATACAGCATTTACTGACAAATTTCAAAACAGGCCAAAATCTGTGAAAATGCCCCTTTAATATCACCAATTTATCGAACAAGAGATCCACGATAACTATCACCGACGTATCGAACAACAGTTTCACTATTAGTATCACCAATGTATCGAACAACAGTTTCACTATTAGTATCACCAATGTATCGAAAAACAGTTTCACTATTAGTATCACCAATGTATCGAAAAACAGTTTCACTATTAGTATCACCAATGTATCGAAAAACAGTTTCACTATTAGTATCACCAATGTATCGAACAACAGTTTCACTACTAGTATCACCAATGTATCGGAACTAGATTTTCTCCAGTAGCATCACTTACGTTATAATTTATATATTTCCTAGATGCTCATTCATTCACAACAGGCTTTATTTTTTGCCGAGAGTAATTGTTTGTACTGGTGCTTTTTTATGTTTCAGTCACAGTGAAGACGTGTATGTTGAAATTCAATACTAACATATTATAACCATACAAGGTCCAAGGTCTCGGTTTATACCCGTGTAGATGTAGTGGTACATCGCAATTTCTATTGCGCTCTTATAAAATGGGGATAAAAGCGTGTGCGTAAAGTGTCGTCACAGATAGGCATATGCAGTTCGCTCAGGCTAATAAGAGACGAAACTTTCTGCCTTTTATCGCATTTTTCGTTTAAATGAAGTCTCTCTTTAGCGAAAATCCAGTTAAGCGGAAAGTGTCGTCCCTATTTAGCCTGTGCGGATTGCACAGACTAATCTTGGACGACACTTTACGCACATGCATTAAACCCCATGTTCACGGAGCGAGACTCATTTGTTTGCAGGGAAACTGCTCGTGGTGCAACGTGAGCGGGCGGCGGGTGGTACTGCGGTCCGTGAGCCTGCTGCAGCTGTCCGAGGCGGAGAGGCTTGCTCTCCAGAAAGTTGTCCTCCGGAAGTTGCAGGATGTCGAGCTGGGCTGCCCCGTGATCGTCCCTAAAGGTATAAATTAATGAAGTTTTCAAATACAATGTTATTAATATATATACATATGAATTCACGCCTAGTATAATGGTTCAATGTTTTAATGTCATGCTCAAACCCTGCCAGTTTTTGTTAAATTAACTTACGAAAAGACAAACTTATTGAATTTTTTTTCTCCAACAAGGGAACAATGAAAATCGCAGTAGAATTTGTCCTTTTCTCAAGGTTTGCCATTTACTAAAGTTTTGAACTTCAATCAACTTTGGGGTTTTGCAATCTTATTTTTAAGAATGTGCAAGCCTGATCAACATTGGGCGAACAAAAATGTATGCTGCATAAAGTAGTTTGGTAGTTATCATAAGAAAGGACTGTATCTCTTGTGTACCTGGTCCGATCTGACCCATCATCGTAAGGGCCAAAGATTTTTTGACAAAAATCACAATTTTTTTCAAAGATTGCGTAAAACTTAAGTCTCTAGTGAGTATGTCTTATGATTTGTAAACGACTAACGAACCATCGACGACGCATGATGTCTTCTATACCAACCATAGGGTCATAATTACAGTAAATACAAATAAACATTTTCAGGCATGTTTTACTTTTTCTGGCACTTGATTTGGAAACGCAAAGTTTTTCGAATAAGCTCAGTTCATGTGATTGTGATAGTATAATATAACCTAGAAATTTTACGATCATCAAGTCGACAATGAGGGTTTCTAGTACGTTGAATTAATCGCATCAACAAGCAAAAAGCACATAAAACGTGTATAAGTGGGTTTATTTCTTAACACTAAATCATTAACAGTGGAAATCAATACTAAATAATGTCAACATAAAACCGGTCGCATAAATGAATAAAAATGTAAATCATCTACTTTTTCTAAATCGTCAATCATTTTTATCACCTCAATCGTATGATTGTGCTTAATGTGTGTTCGTAAATCTTAGAATAAATTATCCTCGTTATTCTCACACACGACACAACAATCCTTTGGTCGGCGACCGATGGCTATGTTGATCAAATCTAAATTGCCTGGATCGCCAAATGACATTTTACATCAAGGTGGTAAAACAGCTCGACGACATCAGTCTGCAGTTCCCATTTTGGCTGTGAAAGATCTGGCAAAAAATACAAATATATGTGACGCGCGCGCTGGGAAAACAGGGCTTAACGCATCTGCGAAAAGTAGCGTCCTAAATTAGCCTTTTGAGTAAGCACCGGTTAATCTGTGGCGACACTTTTGCCGCAGTTTTACTGTCGTTTTGAAGAGACTTCCGAACCATTCCAGAACAGCGGAAAGTGCATTCCGCATAGGGCTAAGTTGTGACTTTCGCACAGGCTACTCTGGGAGTATACTTTACAAACATGCATTAAACCCGGTTTTCCCTGAGCATTGCTCAAATACAATAAGATGTATACAATTTTACACTTTACAATATCATGTCTGCTTCTATAAGTCATCTTATTACTATAATTAAATAAAAATCACACACAAAAATCGGCAAACTTAAACAAACCTGGTAATAAATTTACCAATACTGACTCGGTGTTTTTAAACAAACGCCTTTGTAATGAACTCGTTCATTTCAATACCCCATACGCGATTGTAGAGCTGAATAAACCTCACCCGACGCTGAAAGAACTAATGACTAATGTTGACGTAGGCCTAGAACATGCTCCCCAGGGCATCGTTGCATTTTTGGATTGGTCACATGGTTTTTATCATTATACTTTATATATAGTGACTTTTCCGCTATTGATCTTTTTTAAGTACCTATTCAACATACTTACCGGACAATTATATCGGCAGATGGTATAAATAGAAAATTTTCCAATATGACCGCGATTGGAATGCGACCAGCCCAATAATAAAACAATTTCGCCGTTGATTATAAAGTTTTTTTGTGTTGAGGAGGGCATTTAAAAGGCTTGGATCCACGCGACCCTGGTATGTGCGTGGTAAACGTAGGCAGGGGATCAAAGAAGGGCAATTTATCATTTGAATGATTTAACACCTGTGCGGTAATTTTTTCGTCCTAAATTTTAGTATTTACTAGTATGTAAAACGAATCTAATGACTGTTAATATAATCAGGCTGCTTCTAAAAATGGGTCGAATATATTAATACAATGAAATTTCAATTCTTGATCGATTGCTTGATTGCTGGTAAACCAGCTTTATATTCATATGATACTGATAGGCTCATTCGGGCTTTCAACGATGATGGTTTAACCCATAATGCCTAGCGTCTAGAAAAAATGCCTTGGCATCATAGCGGCGTCTCATCTGGGTCTACGCTGTTTGCTTAAATGTGTTTCTGTAAGAAATACTCTGAATATAGAAATAAATATACTCTATATACATCCCTATTTTGGAAATAAATTGATCCAATTTACAAGGATGGGAGAGTCCCCTAGGCATAAATAGGTTAAATAATAGTGTATTATAATCACGTTTGATTACCGGTTTACTATCATTAACCTTTTCACAAACCAATCTTTGTTTCTCAGAATCTTTGTTAAAAAACTCGCCTAGAATGAATTTGGTTCGCATGTCATTTGAAAGCGCATAGCTCGACAATAAATTCCTAGTAATTACAAGAAATTACAAGATAATCATTATATAATCGCGAATCTTACCCTAATTTTACCTCGACAGCCCTCGCGCAGTTAACCGCATTCTTTCCTGTCACTTATAAGCTTGATCCTGAGTTACGATAATACGCCTACTTATTGACGGAAAATACGCATTACGGGTGCTAATATTTTCTTCTGGTTTTAAGATCGTTCGTGTTTCATTTCAACATTCACCGAAACAACCGGGTTAAAGGGATCTTTGCACGGTTTGGTAAATTGACAAAATTGAAAAAAGTTGTTTCAGATTCGCAAATTTTCGGTTTAGTTATGATATTTGTGAGGAAACAGCATTACTGAACATTTGCCATGGTCTAATATAGCCATTATATGCATCTTTTGACGATTTAAAAACCTAAAAATTAAAAAGCGTTGCAACGCGAAACGATTGAATAATTTGGAGATTTCTGTTGTTGTCGTTTAAATTTGTGAAACTACGAAGATTGCTTATATAACGTATAAAATACGCGCTTAATGTATGCTTGGCAGGATAGCTTAGTTGGCTAATGCGTTTTTACTTAAGGTTTCCGGGGGTCACTGGTTCGAGCCCTGCCGCGGGCTACTTTTTTCCCTTTTTAAATTTTATATTTGATTTTTTACTGGAGCTTTAAAAATTGAATGTTTACATTTATCAATATAAAGCATTTAATGACAAACTTCAAAACATGCCAAAATCTGTGAAAAGGCCCCTTTAATGTGAGGCTGCAAACAATCACTTTCTTAATATTTCTTACATAAATAACGTGAAACTTCGATTGAACAACCAGGGTAGAAACCTTATTTAAAGAATAGTTCTTTGTTAATGACAAGTACCAATCGAAAGACTGAGTAACACAGCACAAAATACTAGACGAACACGAAACAATTTATAAAGACGGGGTCACCAAATTCTTACGCCGGTTCAATGAGCTCAAACGCCACTCTTAGCTCAGAGGTATTCACTACGTATTCAAGTGTTAATTAAATTTCTTACAATATATCACCAAAATTCAAATCAAACAGCAGTTAAAACTATAATTAATAAAGTGTTCGCGCCGTATATGTTGCGTTCCTTTATATTTTGTAGAGTTCACATAGTAAATTCTTCATTCTTTCATGTATCGAAGAATTCACTTCGCAAATGCCTCCTACCTTTATTTAGCGATATGCTTATTCACCACGTGCATACTTCATTCCTTTGGGTATCAAAGTGCTCACCTCGAGTACGCTGAATTCCATGATGAATATACGTTTTCACAGTGTCGTATGTTTTCTAGACACACGGGAGTCGGGCCGCCGGAAGAAGCATCTGCTGTCAATCAAGCGCAGCAAGTCCGCCAATCTAACCGGCTTAATCCACGGACTGGCAGATCGGGAGAAAGGTGAGGACACACACACACACACAACACACACACACACAACACACACACACACACACACACACACACAACACACACACAACACACCACACACACACACACACACACACACACACACACACACACACACACACACACACACACACACACACACACACACACACACACACACACACACACACACACACACACACACACACACACACACACACACACACACACACACACACACACACACACACACACACACACACACACACACACACACACACACACACACACACACACACACACACACACACACACACACACACACACCACACACACACACACACACACACACACACACACCACACACACACACACACGCGCGCGCGCTCATTACGTTTGTGAAGATTGTTGCCTTACCCTTTTATGCTGCTGTTGCTGATGCTGCTGTTGCTGCTGATGATGATGACGACGACTACTACTACTACAACGACGACGGCGATGATGATGATGATGATGATGATGATGATGATGATGATGATGGTGATGGTGATTGTCATTTTGATTTTGATTGTGATTATAATGATGATTATTATAACGATTATGACGAGTATGATTATTATGACGATGATGATGGTAAAAAATCCATATATATATAAAGCTTTTTATTTGTACATAGAAGTATTTATCTAATAACAAAATTAGGCAGGTAACATTTTTATGCAATTGTTTATTTCAGACCATAGGTCAGGATTAGTGTTCGGAATTCCGTTAAAAAAGTGTATAGCAAATGACATTGAATTGAAACGGAAAAGAAGCTCAGGAACGCTACAGGAACGCAGGGACGCTGACGTTATATTGCACCGTCAGGATAGCCGGAAATCAATTAGCTCCTCGCAGGGCTCCCTGGACAACTGCGTCACTCACGGAAACTCGTTCACGGAGAGTCAGAAAGTAAGGTGGCGCCAATATAATCCCTTCATGTACAGAACATATTTAAAATTCCTGACGCCTCTTAAGAAATGGCCAACACTAAATCTTGTAAAACTGACCAATCAAATATTTAAAACATATTTCATTATAGTATTTCGCCACCGTTGATGTCGATTCAATCAGTTTACTCTTATTACCAACATGATTCTTCAGTAATTGTATTAGATAAACTTTCCCTAGATGTTTGCAATGATTGCATGTTTCCAATTAAATGGTATATATTTATATAGTATAGATTTTTTATGCTGTTTTTCCGTAAATCATTTAAGTGCTTAAACATGTCTTATATATTTTTCCAATGTTTGATTGCAGCGGAATGCAAGCTGCGATTCCCTGTCAGAGAACGAGAGCGGACGGAGCCCAAACTCTAGTCTCGTAGACGCCTCGCCAGGCTTCCGCGGGAGTACTTCCGGTCAGAGTAACGTCCCTTTATACGCAACGGGGCCGCCCCAGGTCCCACACATTGTGAAAGTCTGCTTTAATCACATCGAGTCTTACGGTATGTCGTATTTACGCACATTTTTTTTACACGCATGAGAAAACATTTTAGACAACGTTTCCATTTCTGTATTTTCTATGCACCAAACAGGAAGTGTTGAATTAACATAGGACCGCATGGCAATTTTTTAACGTGCCAAAAAGAAAGTGAACTGTATATCTGTATATACATTAAATGCAACGTTTTTTTGTATGCTTGTTTATTTTTTTAATGTTTTATTGCTCAAAATGATTTCCATGTTTTTGGGCTTAATAGCAATTTGTGCTTTTTCGTCACCCAAAGGAACTATTTCTGTTTTCTAAAAATATTTGAATTACAGCTTAAACTGGTAGATAATATTAACGTGTTGAAAACACATTATTTGGATAGAAATGTGGAAAAAAAACTATGCTGAACATGAAGCGCGTAAAGTTACAACATTTAAAGTCTGTATTATATAAAAAAAAATATGTTACGGCTCGCGCATTTTTTTCTGATAAAATAAAAATGATACTTCCCCAAGGGAATATTGTATCTCATTCATAGGCCACTTTCGTATTGTATGCTTAAGGCCCCAAGTTAGTATTACTTATATCATGATTTTTGATATTTTTAGCTGTGATCGTGTTAAATACAAAATACCACCCATAGATTTACCACCCAGTATGAAAATCTCACTGCTCAAAATGTAATTCATACAATTTCTTTCTTGCGTAGAAAATGTATTTTCGTATTACAAATTATAAATTGTAAAGTTTGTGTGCAGTTTGACAATATGTATATTACAATTTAACAAATGCAGATATTTTCATTGAAGTGTTTTATGTATTGTTTTGCAACTTGTGTTACATTTCTTATTTTTATATATGAATATGTGTGCTGCTCGTCCACAGGATTACGGGTATTAGGGATTTTCCGGGTGGGCGCCTCCAAGAAGCGGACAACACAGTTGAGGGACGAGTTCGATTCCGGACTCGACGTGAAGCTCAACGAGTCGCACAATCCGCACGAGGTGGGCGCTGTCCTAAAGGAGTACTTCCGGGACCTCCCGGAGCCTCTCCTCACGCGCGACCTCTACTCGCCACTCATTGCCGCTAGAGGTAAAGTATGCCGAGTATAATGTTGGCGAGGATAATGATTACAATGGTTTGATAACAATTGTTATTATCAATCGATTCATTTTTTGTACATGTACGTGATAAAGTTTGATTCTTGTAAATTAAACTTTTGTCAGTTTGCTTCTTTCGTTCGTTCAAAGCGAGTATAAAAATCATTTCGCGCCAAGCGCTTTCGATCTTTAACATAATTCGACGTATTTTTTACCACGGGCTTTTTTGTAAAATAAACGGCATTATGTTTCATATGAACAGATAAATAATTGTATTTGCATTTAAATATTTTAGGTCTAGGCCTTTTAATTCCTAACCGGTCTTTGCATAAAATACCGATAAGTATGACCTTTTGGATCTCGCGTATTAAACTACACTGCAATATAAGGATTGACAACGTGTTGATCTTGAAAATCAACCCTACCTAACAGGATTATAAGCTGAACCACGTAGTCATAAAACCGTACATAACACACTCAAATGTTGGTATGTTTAAATTGTTCGTCGTATTCAACAAAATGTTATATTGTAACAACGGTTGTCTGTTAAGCTTTTCACCCCTTTTTTAAACACTCTTAGGCCAAAAAATAGGTCCGTTTCGGGTCGCCCGACCGTGTCTCCCGAATCGGCGCCGACCCTCAACTTTTTATTGGGGTTGTAAACACAAAATTCGTTTATTTTCGTTTATATAAAATGTAATATCAAGCAAACAAAGCATATATCTACATGGATTTATTATTATAAGCTTTAGTAGCCTTCCATTTTAGTACCCGAAAAAAAACTACCTACCGACCCTGTTTTTTTCCAATGAGACCAGAAACGGACCTATTTTGGGGGGCCTTAGCTGGAAAAAAACTAGTGCATTATACCGTATTTCATCGACGCAAAAAGGCTAGTTCACTTTGCTGCGTATAAGTTCATAATCATGTTATTTCCGGTATTTTTAGGTCTTCAGTCCATTGAACAGCAGCTCGAAGTGACCCGGATGTTGCTCGCCCTTCTTCCGGTAGCGAACCGCGACACGCTTTGGGCATTGTTGCAGTTCCTCTATAAAGTTGACCAACATTCCAGTGACGTCATAGATGAAAGAGGAGAAACGGTATATATACATGCTCTTTTGTTTACGGGATAATTCGGGCAGCTCACTATTTCAGTGATATGCTATAATGGTTTGCAATAAAGGATAATGGTGTCGAACGCAATACCTGTTTATTGTATTGGTTGAGCGGAGATATTAATATTTAGCGTACTTTAAGCGGAAGACAAAACAATACGGTGGAGTAACGTTATACTAGTACACGCAACGTGAAGCATTTAATTCATAAAGACGGGCAACAGATTTCGGTGTATCAAGTTATCTTTGTTACAAAGCCGTAGACCTTGTAAATATCGCTGTGTAATAGTTGAAACAATTAACCAAATAATGTACCGTATCGCGTGTTTCAATCTGGGCCCTTTATAGATAACAATCTAATAAAACAATAAAGTAATTGGAGGCCTTCCAAAATTCGATGGGCATGTTTGATGTTCGGCCGATCCAGGTTTTATAGCACGTAGATATATATTGTATATTAGATACAGCGTGTTTCATGTCAAGGGGGGCACTGGTTGTATACTGGAGTGCCCCGTGTTGTAAATAGTTTCGTATCAGGACACACTCGAATTGCAATGAGCGTTATTTAAAACACCGAAGAGTGACTGGCCAATATTAAGACAATGAAGAAATATAGTCACGTCGCCATATTCTTTCTGTTCAATATCGCGGATGCCTAGTGGACTTTCCCATCCTTCTAAATTGGATCAATCTATTTCCAAAATTAAATTAGGGATGTCTATTATATTTATTTCTATATTTAGAATATTTCTTACAGAAATTCCTTTAAGCAAACAGCGCATACCCAGATGAGACGCCGCATCATGCCGCGTCTCATCTGGGTCTACGCTGTTTGCCAAGGCCTTTTTTTCTAGACGCTAGGCATACATGTGTTAATATCAATTCATATTTGTTTGTTTGCGGACGATTTACTGTCGTTATTGAATTGAATAGTTTACACCGAATAGTGAATATTTTTAATGTTTTGAATTTCATATCGTTAAATAAAACATGGGTGTTGTTGTGAATGTTGTTGTTTTGGGGCTGACCATTCTCTGTGTTGGAATAAACGCATTAATTCCGCATGCTTATTAAAAATAACAATTATTAAATTCATGATTCTAAAACTTTTGTTAAAACACAATTCATTTCATAATCATACCAAAAAACCGATCACTGCCGCCATGCGTATGCTACGCTTAGTTCCTCTTACATATGAACTCAATCTCTCCAATCAGGTGGCGGGCAACAAGATGGACTCACACAACCTGGCCACGCTGTTCGGCCCCAACATCCTGCACAAGGCGAAGGCCGGCGCCAAGGAGTTCACTGTCGAGAGCGTGGCGCGCGCTGAGGAACGCGAGGAGGTCATCGACGTCATCCACACGCTCATCGATCACCACCAGATGCTCTTCCAGGTGAGCGGGCGGAACGCGTGCATGTCTATAAGCCCCGTTCTGGAAAAAATGGGCTTAATGCATGTGAGTAAAGTGTCGTCCCATATTAGCCTTTGCAGTCCGCAAATGCCTATTAAGGGCGACACTTTCTGCCTACGCTGGATTTTCGTATAGAAGAGACTTCCTTTAAACGAAAAATTCCATAAAGTGTAGTTCCTGTTTAGCCTGTACGAACTGTACAGGCTTACCTGGAACGACACTTGACGCACATGCTTATAAAGTCCAGTTTGAAAGCTCGTAAAAAAAACCTAGACAGTCTGTAACTTTTTACCACTCCGCTTACTCAGTCAGGTAGTGTCTGATACAGTAGATGCTCTTCTAGTTGAGCGGGCGAAGCACGTGCATTTCAGTGGTTTTGGAAACACTGGTGTTCACCAGTTCTGCAGAAGGGCGTTTTATGATCATGATTCGTCTCAAGAGAGTTACGATGGTTGTCAGTCTTTTGTTCAAATACACATGCATACTGAAAGGACACTTGTTCTTAAAGGGCTGGTGTTATTTGCGAGCTAGAAGGGCTTATTAATATTTTTGCACGTATGCTGATAGGAACGTTTGGCTTCAAAGATATGTTTTCCAATGAGGCTTAAATATGCTTCTTTGCATATGCTGATTTGGCAATTTTGTTATTTCAAGAAATGTTGTCCTGTAAGATTGAATATGGCCGATGAGCCTTTATGAAAGACACATTTTAGGACCTTTATTAACTTTATTTTTCTAATAGAATTTGTTTTCACATGTTTTTGTTGTTTAACATATTATATCTTTTAAACACGAATCATGTTATTTGCATCAAACGGGAAATGCGACTAATTAACATACGCTTGTTTTCATTACATATATTACAACTGAAAATCATCACACGAAAGCGTGATTAAAAATATAAATTATGATATCCTTCCGTAAAGGAATAGGACTCGTGAAACATGTGGTCCTATCTAGCATACGTACTTGTTCCGCCCATGTTTCTCTTTGCATTTACTTTGCGCCATCTGTAACCTTCAATTAAAACGCCATTAGTGTAAAACATAGCCACAGTGTGGTGTCTGTTATTATACCAATTGAAATACACATTAGCTTTGCATATATTCTCTATCACGCTATTTAAGTAATTAATATTGTAGAGGCTATATTCATACACAAATTTCCGTTTTGGACACATTTGTTCTCTTCAAGTCCAAGGGAAACAACTCTTACAATACTGTTTTTCACTCGCAGATTCCCGCAACGGTTCATGACGAAATTTTACAAATGTTGTTGGAGTCAGATCCGGAGACAACTGAGCAGATCCTGAAGCGGATATCAGCCGATACTGGGTAATACATGTAAATTTATGTTTTCTTGTTATCTTTCAATATATAAGCTAGAATACATCAAAGGGACTAATTCACAGATTTTCGTGTGTGCTTTTCTTTTTGAATATTATTTCTAATGAAACAGTAATATTTAGAATTTCTAATAAAACAGTTATATTTAGAATAGATTTAAAATTAATGATAAAAACAAGGAAAAAGCAGGATCTTGAGAGTAAAAAGCTTTTTATCTGCCGCTGCATCAGAATGGCTTTTGAAATTTGAGTTATAACTCTAAGTCGGTAATACACGCCTTTGCAAAATTTTCGATGAAAAGCGTTACAAACGCTTGTTATTTTTTACAACTTCGATTGTTGATTATCAATTAACGAATATATATGTTAAACATGCGCCATAGTCAGGAGGGTTATTTTGCTCATTTGAAGTCCCTTTTAATTTAAAAGTAGAACAAGTAGAACACCCTTCCGGATTAATTTCAGCTTGACGCCCGAAATTGAAGTTTTTAATTAATAATACCATTTTGATAAATTTATTACATAGGTATTACATGCATAGTATTCATTTAGTCATTTTCAAATCCAGTTAACGTGATTTTCTTGCAACGCCGTTTAATAAATCCTGCTGTTCATTATAGGGTGGATGGAGATGCAGACACGTACGGCGATGTTTACGACGACAGTGACGTCTCCTTGCCTCACTCGCCCGTCAGCGAGACGAATCTCCACTTTCGGGACGTGGCAGCGCTCTCCACGGGGCCTCTGCGTGTTGCGAGAAGCGCCGAGTTTCTCACGCCGACCGTAAATCGAAAATTCGTGTTCAACAACGACGCGGAACACGACGAAGCGCCAGCACGACGGAAAAGTGACATAAATAGCGTTCTGCCAGTTACGGACAGGCCAAAATTTCATTTAGTGATCGAAAACACGCCGAGCCCACCGGAAGTGAAGCGACCTCAAAGACATTCGCGAGCCGAGCTCTCCGCAACCCCTCGCGATCTTTCTAGTCAAGAGAAATTCAGCGCGCGACCTCATTCGTTTCACGAAGAGCGACCGCATTCGGAACTGTACTGGAAACCTAAGACTCTCTCCATTCCCTCCCCAACATACATGCGGCAGAACTCGGACAATCCACGGGTGGTCGTCCCCTTGAACAGTGCGTTATCTCGCGCCGCCCCCAAATCCCCTCGTGTCACTTCCTCTATCCAGCGACCCTTGAATTTCAGTCGCTCCACACCGGAAGTAGAAAACGAGTGGCAAAAAGATAGATGGCGTCAGTGGGATAACATGGCGTCGGAAAGGCCGAAAGAAGCGACGTATGAACAAGAAACGCTAGTGTAAATAGTTTAATAACTCAAGAATATTACGTCTTCTATTATATTTAATTGGTTATAAATGTATGTATATTGAAAATGTTTATATTTACTTCGTGTTGTTTTTATTTATTAACGACTTCTACTGGGAAAGTGCCTTTGTGCAAAATGCCATATAACCAGCTAGCCAGATGTCACGTCAGCAGCATTTATTATTGTACTCTGGATGTTAACAGTTTACTTATATCTTCGGTGTTTTTGTTATTGTTAGCCTAATATGTGCTATTTTACATTTCAACGTCACGTTTCTGTATAAATCTGTGTTACTTACTCTTTCGCGAAAAAGAAATGTTCAATTTACCGGTATATGTATAGCTGTACTATATAGAAATCCATTTCATGTTGTTCTGTTATATATAATATTTCGGAGAACCAGTGTTCAGTGTAAAATGTATATCTCGGTAAAAGGTCAACTCGTGCTTAGCTTTCCATACATTTGGTGATGGTCAATATGATTTCATGTAACGTTCTCACTTGCTCGCGGGAAATATTTGGATTCCTTGTAATTTCTATACACGTAACCGTTGTTTTAAACACAATAAGAAATAAGTCGGGACAAAAATACGCCTAGACAGAAATCGGCTGAATAGTTTTAACAATCCGTTTGTTTTAATTTCACTGAATTTGTGGGTTATCTTGCTGAATTAGTATTTGACTAGCTGTTATTTAGAACTTCTTCAAAACTGGATTTTCCGCAAATTAACATGTGGTACAAATACACACGCCCTTAATAAATCCACAACGTGAATTATTGTCATTCAAAATTGCCACAAATATTTTAGCAATACGCGCATGTTGATGTTACACAAGTGTACGTATATGAATTTGTTTGTAATTCGGAATAAGTTGAATCCCAATAACGTCCATATTGTTCGAAGATTTATTCTTAATATATTTTAGCGAAGAAAAACTTTTGGCAACATATTTATCGAGCTTGTTTTCCTTCTGCACTGAGTTCCACTGAATTATGCTGATCGGGAAATATCTGTCAATATTCTATGAATGTTTCTCTTCAAATATTAGTATAAATAACGGTTTATTATATTATATATATTTGTTGATATTACATAAAAATTTGTGTTCATTTGATGCTTTTGTTCAAGAAAAGCTGCAATAAAGAGTCTCTGAAACTGACCGCCGAGTTGCGTACTTTTCACTTGCGCGAGATAGTGGCCTTCCCAGAAAGATATAGTAAGTTGTGTCACGGTATAATACCCCCGTCACACCGGACTGGCGTCCTTACTGTGTCCTTATGTCGACCCAGGTCGCAGTGAGGACGCCATAGACGCCGGAGGACGGCAGTAAGGACGCAAGAGGACACAGTGAAGACGCCGAAAATTGCTCAGGGCGCGAGCCCACGGCGACCACTTTGAACATGTTCAAAGTGGTCGCCGAAGTCCGGCGTTTTTACGGCGTTCTGTTAAGGTCGCAATAGTCGTAGTAGGGACGTGGTAGGGTCGCTGTAAGGTCGCCATGGACGTCGTGTGGTTGCCGCTCAAACCCACAGAAAATGACAATTGACTGCAAGGCGAACGTACGGCGACCTTATTGCGACTTTAGTACGTCCTTTGTACGTCTATTGCGTCCTCAGAAAGACTATGGCGTCCTTACTACGATTTCATTGCGTCCTTACGGCGTCTATTGCGACCCTACTACGACTATGGCGTTTGTACTGCGACCCCAGTGCGTCTTTAGGGACGTATTAAGGACGCCGCGAGGACGCGCAGAACGCCATAAACCAGGACGCTGGTGTGACAGGCGAAAAACAGCATTGTTAACGAAAAAGTCATTGGCGTCCTTACTACGACAATCAGAAATTTCCAGAAACTCAGTCTTAGGTCGCCGTAAAGACGCCAGTCCGGTGTGACGGAGCTATAAGGAGATTCTGGGGCGTAATACTTCAAAGTTGACCAAGCAAGTTTAAAGTAACGAAACGGTATCAAGTGTTGCTGTTTTCTTGAAAACCATTCGTATATAAGGGTTAAATAATGGTGTATTACATGTAAATGACGAAAATTACTGATCGTGTTTTCTTAAACGACTTTCACGTTCCTTTTTGGACGCTTTATTATTTAAAAAAGTGAAAATTCCATCGAAAATTAATGATTTTATTGCTCAATTAGCCCTTTTTCAACTATTTAGCAGAAACCGTATATAATTTTTATTTTATTTTAAGTAACTGTGTTCTTGACCCTGACACAAATTCTCTCACATGCAGACCTAAGCATGGCCCTGATATTAGATATCTGTATATACAGTTTCATTACCTCAAGTCATTTATTTATACGTTTTTGAATCCTAAAATTGACGCAGCCTGACGCCGACGTCCCAACCGCCCGAACAACGACATACCCCAATCTATAAAGTTACACTTTTTCTAAACAAAAATAAATGGTTGAAGTGTAACCTACGGTGGCATAGATGTGACATTCACTCCTCTTTTTTTTAAATTTGCACTCCTCTTTTTCTATCTCGTGGCTACAACTTACTATCTCGTGGCCGCGAGTTAGCTATGTTGTGGCCACGAGTTAATAAGTCGAGGCCACGAGATACAAAAAAGAGGAGTGCAAAACTTAATAAAAGAGGAGTGCAATTATAAAAAGAGCGGTGCAGTTAATAAAAGAAGGGTAAATAAAACAAAAGAGGAGAGAATTTTAGCTATCTCGTGGCCAAGTTTTGCGTAACATGTGCAAATATTTTGTACGCATATATATATATATATATATATATATATATCTGGCCACAGCGGGCTTTTACTGTGATGATTTCTTCCCTTTGTATAAAGATCACCATGAATAACCATAATTATGGAACAATTTCATTGTCTGAGTAACTCGTGGCCACGATTTAGCTAAGTCGGGATCTCGAGATAGCTAAAATTCTCTTCTCTTTTGTTGATGATTACTTCTCTTTGTATAAAGATCACCATGAACGACCATGTGGAACAATTTGATTTGCTGACTAACTCGTGGTCACGAGTTAGCTAAGTCGGAATCTTTTGATAGCTGAAAATTCTCTCCTCTTTTGTCTAATGCACCCTTCCTTTACTTACTGCATCCCTCATTTTTTAATTGCACTCCTGTTTTATTTAGTTTTGCACTGCTCTGTTTTTCTATCTCGTGGCCATGACACAGCTAACTTGTGGCCACGAGTTAGTAAGTCGTGGCATCGAGTTACTAAGTCGAGGCCACGAGATATAAAAAAAGAGGAGTGCAATTTAACAAGAAAGGAGTGAATGTCACCTTTATGCCACCGTAGTTACCACAATCTTGATACATAATTTTCCGAAATTGTACAGTAAATTAAAAAGATTGTTCATGTCATTTCTTCGTATGGGTTCGAAAGTTGCGAGTTCGATACACACTGGGATTTTTCATTTTAATAAATATTTTCAAATACCTCTTTATGAAGAAAACTGTTTTCATTTAATGTATTTGCCATGAAAAAAATGAATACAAATAATATTGCTTTAAATCTTGAATGACTAAAACGTGTCAATATCACGAATATGCGTGATATAACCATTTGACACAGTAACACATGTTTTATATGCGTCGGGCCTTTTCACAGATTTTGGCATGTATTGAAGGTGTCATTAAATGCTTTATATTGATAAATTTAAACATTGGACCAAAAAATCTACAGTAAAAAAAGAATACAATTAAAAGGGTGTAAAAGTCTTAGATGAGAAGATGTATTTTTTACTTTATATAAGCAATCCTCGTAATTTCACCAAATATAACGACAACAACATAACTTTCCAAATTATCGTTAATCAATCGTTTCGCGTTGCAACGCTTTATAATTTTCAGGTTTTTAAATCGACAAAAGATGCATGTAATGGATATTTTATAGCATGGTAAATGTTCAGCATTACTATTTCCTCATAAATATCCTAACTTAAACGAAAATTTGCGAATCTGAGACAACTTTTTTAAATTTTGTCAATTTACCAAAATGTGAAAAGGCCCCTTTCAATGTGTACAAAGAAGAAAAAAACTAGAGACCCGTTGTGTTCTTTATTGCAGAGCGGTAACAGTAAAAACAGTTATAGTCATATCGTATGTATACAACACTTTTTGTAACAGAAGGCTGGTACTAGTGGTAGTTAATTTAATCCAACAGATGAATTGCGGATGTTCACATTAATCGCACGACTTGACCCTGAATATAATCCAAAACATAATCTGTTCAATCATACAAAGTTTCCTGTAAGAATTTATCAATTTTTGTCATATCGCTATGCTTTGTTGAAAACCGTTTTATTCCAATGTCGTTTAATGACTCCGCAGACACGTGCGTTAATCCTGTCTCCTCGGTCATTGAAGGCAACACATCACTGTATTCCGCCTGCAGTTTTAAAAATTCGTCCATAAACAGTGTCTGTTCCCGCGATAATCTGTGTTTCTTAGCACTTTTCGCGCTTTTCGTGACCAGATAATTGTTCTGCGTCTCTGCTTCCTCGGAGCTTGTATCAAAAACGAAATTCTCATTTGTTTCCTTTTTCATATACTCTCCTGTATCCGAAAACGACACGGGTTTTTTAGCGTTAGTCAGCTGGTTAAAGAACCCTTCGAACAACGTCTGTTCCCTCACTATGGATGCTTTATCCCTTTGCAGCAGAAGCGACTTGAGGGTGGATCCGTCTCCCAGGGTTCCACTCTCCTCCTCGCCCAGTTTGCCGCTAACCGCAACCGAAAGTCGCTTGTCCGCTATTTTGTCCGCCATTTTACTGAGTGCCTGATTTAACAAGATGTATTTTGTTATACAGTTGATATCTCTTTATTTTATATTATCACTGGACAGGCATTGACTAGTATATGTACGTAGGTTGCCTTGCCAGTAATTACATTCGCGTTATAACAGTCTGTTTCTGCTACTGGTTATGTATTTTACATTTTCGAGTAATACAGTAAGGTTAGTATTAGATCCGGAATAATGCTAGTTTTTTTCATCTTTATTTCATTTGTTAGTATTTATAAAACAAAACAAAAGGAAACTCTCAGAACCGGTTAATTGTTTAATCATGTATTTTTGTTGCATACGTTGTACGAATATTACCGAACAAAGCCTTATTTTCTGTGTAACTATGTTCAGTATGAAGATCTATAGAGAATAACATGTTACTGCCAGTTTATCAATATATCAGGCGAGGCTTAGGATATCAATATATCAGGCGAGGCTTAGGATAGAATAACGGCGAGTCTTACATCTACGTCAACATTTTAAAGAAATAATGAATACAAAATCGCTACGACACTGCATTTTTGAGGGATTGTATATGATTTTAATGTTTGACGTTTTAATAATGACTACATGACAACTTGCGCTTAATATTTGTAAAATATGTTTTCTGCTGTTTGTGTCGCTTGGTGCGTCTAACGTATATTACAGCTTGGTTTCAAAATGTATTTTTGTCGAATCCGAATCTATTTGACTAAACCTGATGACTTAAACGTTGATTTTGAATAATATGGCTTATCTCCGAACATCGACTCATATAAAACAATATGTATCAGGCAGCGCTATATCAGGCAGATATCATTGTAGCGTTATGACAACTAGTAATGTTTGGTATGTCAATGTGGAAAGATACTATTTTGTCTGTTTATTGTGATCAGCCATGACCGATTCATAGCTGCTACGTACAATCACGAGTACATATCACCCATTGATGCAAAAAGGCACCATGAGCCTTCTAATTTCAATGTCACATGGTACCTTTTTGCACCAATGGGGCGATATTATACACAGAGAAGGCAGAGGAGTTGTCTTTCTTGTCGTGTCGCCTTGTGTCTTGTTACCAAGCAAACACTTGTTTTTTTGTTGTTGTGTTTTAATCGTTATGGTTTTAAGAGTGTCATTTAAATATTGGGTTACCTAATTAAACACGTTTTATCGCATAGCTATAGTACACGTGTTATCACGACGAAGGAAACTTGCTATATGTATTATTTTATTAGTATTATTATTATAATTATTAATATTATTATTGCTCTATACTTGGGTCTATTTTATTTCTTATTTACATTAATGACATCCCATCCTTCGTTAAAAACTCAACAATTGATCTTTACGCTGACGATTCAACATTACACGTATCGGATTATAACATTCAAAAAATATACAATTATATTTGCAAAATGATTTGGAAAGTATAGCAACACGATGCCCCTTTAATAACATGTAAATTCATCCAAACAAAAATTAATGTATGATTTTATCAAAAGCTCGTAGTTCTGCCCACAATCTTAGACTTAATATTAATGGTATTATCCTTGAACAAATCAAAGAATTTAATTTACTAGGAGTTACGATTGATGAGCATCTTACATGGCAATCGCACATAAACAGTGTAGCCTATGTAGTAAACTTAACTGTAAACTGGCCTTATTAAAACGAATTAACTCTTTTATTAACTATGAAACAACAACTAGTAGTAGTAGAGGAGTAGTAGTAGTCTAGTAGTAGTAGTAGTAGTCGAGAGTGTAGTAGTAGTAGTAGTAGTAGTAGTAGTAGTATTCGTAGTAGTAGTAGTCAAGTAGTAGTAGTAGTAGTAGTGGAGTAGTAGTCGTAAATAGTTCGAAGTCGTAGTCATAGTAGTAGTCGCAGTGAGTAGTAGTCGTAGTATAGTCGTAGTCAGTAGTAGTAGTAGTAGTAGTAGTAGTAGTAGTGTCGTAGTACAGTCGTAGTAGTAGTAGTAGTGCAGTCAGTACGTACGTGAGTAGTCGAAGTAGGTGCGTCGTAGTCGTAGTAGTCCGTAGTAGAAGTCGTATCGTACCAGTAGTAGTAGTAGTAGTAGTAGTAGTAGTAGTAGTAGTGTAGTAGTAGTAGTAGTAGTAGTAGTAGTAGTAGTAGTAGTAGTACGTAGTTGTAGTAGTAGTAGTAGTAGTAGTAGTAGTAGTAGTAGTAGTAGTAGTAGTAGTAGTAGTAGTAGTAGTAGTAGTAGTAGTAGTAGTAGTAGTAGTAGTAGTAGTAGTAGTAGTAGTAGTAGTAGTAGTAGTAGTAGTAGTAGTAGTAGTAGTAGTAGTAGTAGTAGTAGTAGTAGTAGTAGTAGTAGTAGTAGTAGTAGTAGTAGTAGTAGTAGTAGTAGTAGTAATAGTAGTAGTAGTAGTAGTAGTAAGTAGTAGTAGTAGTAGTAGTAGTAGTAGTAGTAGTAGTAGTAGTAGTAGTAGTAGTAGTAGTAGTAGTAGTAGTAGTAGTAGTAGTAGTAGTAGTAGTTGTTGTTGTTGTTGTTGCATACTAGTAAGTATTCGTTACACAATATCACACTACCGTTGTCTTTGCATGTCGTGCAACAATTTCAACAAAACCGTGTTTGTCGACACAATATCACACATTATGCTGCTGGTCGGAATCTATTGTCACGCTATTTTACACACATTTGTGTTTATCGGCACCTACCGTGACAAAATCACACATATGGGTGCTGGTCGGAATCTGTCGTGATATGGGGGTACGGACATTAGCCCTCTGGGACATTAGCCCCTAGGACATTAGCCCCTAGGACAAAAGCCCCTTCAAAAAAGTGCACGCTAGGACATTAGCCCCCAGGTGTTTTAAAACGTCCAAAACTTTTTTTAAAGTAAGCATTTTTTTATTCCATTTTTTAAATTTCATATGTAAATACAAACAATATATAGCTTGTACCACACACGTAAATTTTAGTGTTTTGTTTACAATTTCTTTACTATTTGTTTCTTTGGACTCAATTTATTTTGCAAACATTTTGCTATCTGACACCATACATAAGTCTAAATTTACCTAACAATTAGATACATAAGAAACAAATTGTGTTGTTGTTGCTGTTTCTTTTTTAAACAACCCATTAATTCCATTCATTAAAAAAAAGATAAAATTAAATACCTAAAAAATGAATGTAAAAATAGGTAGGGGCTTATGTTCTAAGGGGCAAATGTCCTAGGGGGCTAATGTCCAAAGGGGATAATGTCCTAGGGGCTTTTGTCCTAGGGGCTAATGTCCCAGAGGGCTAATGTCCTACACTCCGTGATATGATATCATATACAAATGTGCTGTTCGTTGTATCTCGATGCACAATAAAGCAAACAGCCGGGATATTATGCATATATCGTGACACAATATCATACACTACACAAGTTAATCGTGGTGAGACGGTCGTGCAAGACAGTGAAGTTAGAAAAAAGGAATTTCTACTAACCATCAACACTTTTTTTTGCGATGCGAGTTTGTATTTTGACTTAAAGATACGTTAGCTTTTACAACAATATTATTAAAGTTAAATCACTTAACACTTGAGTGTGATGCCAAATGAAAACATTACAATTAACACTTTAACTAATTAATGTTTAAGCATATGTACATTTACAGAACGAAAGTAACAAACATATAGAACGCAAAATGTGTATAGCACCTTTTCGAAACAAAGTAATTAATTCACATGTCAATCAAGCATTAACAAGTGCGTTAAAACCACTCGATACTATCTTGGTAAAATTAAACGCACACATTGTTAGACACACCACTCGGATACAAACAAGACGAACACAATGGACCCATGTTGGTGTGAAAGCTAGAATTTGACGATCAAATGTTGTGGGAGACATTTATTGCGATTTGGTTGTGGGTGTCAATGCTTGGTGCGGCCAATTGGTAGACACTCATTTGGATGTGACGGTGGAATAACTAGGCTTGGTGACCGTCAGCGAAGCCCGCTTCGTGCGCACGCGCTTCCGGCCGCGCCCCATTGACTTATTTGAGGCAGCCGAGTTTGCCCGGGCGAGGGCGGCGGACTTCACGCGAATACTGGCCTTTTCTTTGTTCTTCTTGCTGCGTTTTTCGACTAGCTCCTTCAGGATCTGTCTCAGCTCCTTCAGTCCCAGGTCCTCCTTTCCCTTCCGCTTCGCCCGCGTGGTCCGCTGGATGATTGTCTTCGACATGTCCCGCTGAGCAACCATGAACTCCCTGAATCAAACGACAATAGGAAATGTTGCTGCGCAAGAACACCAATATATGTAATAAAAAAATAACTGTGCACAACATTTTTCTAAAAGAAATCTTATGGAAAAAACAACAACAACGTATTAGACTCCGTCAAATAAAAACGAGTTGGTAATTAACAGAGTAAGTACAATTAGCCGGGGATGGGGCACTTGTATAAACACATAGTAATGACATTGTAAATAAATAGTGAAGAAAAAACATATGACCTGCCTACTAAATTTCCAAAACTAAAGGAGACTTTATTTATTCTGAACTTCTCTGTTATTGTTAGAATTGAAAGTTTCATTTCTGCTTTAAATGTGTATTCTGTATGTACATAAAAATGAACATTGGCATGTCCCGAATTCTATAATGTTCTTAAGTCGTAAAACGTCCTTGAACGAATCAATCAAAAACATAAATTGAAATTAATTTTACAATACAATATAAATCCATTTTGAGTGGACGACAAATATTTTTTTATTTAATACGAGTATTAATTTGTCTATAACTAAGTGCAAACTCCATGTTATTTGGAAAACTGCATTATGTACTAAATACTAAAAAGTAGTCATAGCCTATCGTTGTACAGCAAACTAAAGAATTTCGAGCCGGGGATGGGGCACTTGTGGTGGGCGGGATTGGGGCGTCCGTGGCAAAAGGGGATAATGCGTTCGTGGCGAGAGGGGCTGGGGCGTCCGTGGCGGAACAGGGGCGACCGTCGTGGCGGGAATGGGGCAACAGTGAGAGGTGGGGATGGGTCGTCCGTGGCGGTCGGGACTTGGACATTGGCGCGGATGGTCATGAGGCGTTTATAGAGGGTGGGTATTGGGCGTCTGTGGCGGAGGGACGGGGCTTCCGTGGCGGTGGGGATGGGGCGTCCGTGGTCGACAGGACTGGGGCCTCTGTGGCGGGTGGGGATGGGGCGTCCGTGGCAGGCGGTGCTAGAGAGTCCGTAGCGGGCGGGACTGGGAGTCCGCGGCGGGTGAGAATGTGCCGTCCGTGGCGGATGGGTATGTGGCATTCGTGGCGGGTGGGACTTGGGCGTCCGTGGCGGGTTGACATAGGGCGTCCGTGGCGAGCGGGACTTGGGCTGAGTAGGGCCGAGTATTATGGTAACAAACACACTCTTACTCGAGGTCAATGTAGCCGTCTCTTTTTCTATCGATGCCCTCCATTATCAAGTCCAGGTGATGCTCGGTGAGCGGGAGGCCAAGCGTCTGAAATCAGTAACAGCCATGATCATTTGGTCATGATTGTCCGAATTTTACAATGCAAAAAAATCACATATTTCAAAAATTAAAAAAAAACAGTATGTTTTTTAAACATGTGGATTTGCTACTCCATATCCATATGGTTTCCGATTGTAATTGTACGCGTAAGTTGTTAATGTAACGTCTACAATACCGCAACGCCATCTCGTAGGTTCTCGCGGCTGATGAGACCGCGTCCGCCCGTGTCGAAGAACTGGAACAGGTCCACGAGACGAAGGTTGTCAATGCGCATGTATTCAATGATCACCATAACCGGATCAAACCGGTTAAGATCATGGGGATCGTGCTCCCTCACTCGCAGCTCTATCGCGCTATACATCTCCGCGCCATGCTCGATTTCAACGAACTTTTTGTCACGAAGTTTGTCGGCAAGTTCCGTGAAAGCCTTATCGACTGGGATATCCTGTAAATACAGTCACCAGAATGACTAAAATCTGTGCATTTGAATCTTAACTAACACCATACCTTTGAAAGATTACAAGCTTAATCTTAAGTCTTAATTTAGAATATTGATCGATGAGACTTGCTTCATCTTTTAGTTTTACCTTTAATTTGTTGAATGGGTTAATGTTCAAAATGGAAAAATGTGACCATACAGTAATACACCCACATGTATTGGTATCACATATCTATGAGCCGCACTCTAAGAAAAAGGGTCATAATCCATGTGTGTAAAGTGTCGTCTCATATTAGCCTGTGTAGTCCGAACAGGCTTATCATGAACAACACTTTCCACCTAAACTGGATGTTCTCTACAAAAACATCATTTAAACGTATAAAACAACAACATAAAAGCGGAAATCGTCGTCCCTGGTCAGCGTGTGCGGACTGCACATGCTTATCTATTACGACAATTTACGCACATGCATTAAGCCCCGTTGTCCCAGAGCTATGCTCATATGTTATTCACAACATTTCACATGCATAGTACCTCCACATTGAGATAGTTGATGGCAACGCCCTCTGCCCCCGTGATCGCCCGCACGACGGCCTTCACCCCCTCGGTAGTCATCGGGTTCTTCGCCAGCTGAAAACACAACAAGCTAGCACTGACTCTGACTGTGGATAGTAGTTTAGCAAAAATGCAACATTTGAACCAAAACGTCAAATAAAACAAATATGTGGAAAAAAGGTCGTTATTCTATATACAAAACAGAGTGGTGCGGATTTTTTAATCTGATACTGTAGTTGAGCAATTTGATTAATTAAATGAACACCTGGATCAGATAGATTAATATCAGGGAAAATAAATAGAAAATTAATATTAACTGTAAAGAAGTAGATAACATTTTGCACAAAAAGGGATCGTATAAACCTCATATAAAATCCAGCTTAAAATGACCATGATGACAAACTTCAAACTACCACAGTCATACACACGCGCGTGCACACCCTCACACACACACGTACGCCCAAACACATGTAAGCGACTCACGTGCAGCGACTCGAGCCCGGTGTTCCGGACGAGCCCATGTAACAAAAAGGGTAGCGCCACCACATCGATGCGGTTGTTTGTGAGATCGAGGCTCTTCAGGCTCTTGTTGCTAGGTAACGACTTGGCCAGGGCTATACAACCTTCCTTTCCGAGGCCGTTCCAACTCAGATTTAGTTTACGTAGACCATTGTTTGACTGTAGGTGATGGGGAACAAAACTAGCGTTTTAGCATGTAAAGCTAAGTTAAGTTCTAATGTGTTATATACTTTCCCTAACTTTTTATCCTCTGCCAAAGGCGGAGGTATATACTAGTAGCATTGGCGTTTTCGGTCCGTCCGTCAAACCGTCCGTCTGGCATTGCGGCAGTCCGTCTGTCACAAAACTTTGCATGGCTTTATCTCAGAAACTATATAAGATATCAACATGAAACTTCATGATTGTATAGATATCAATGAAGAGAAGTGCCATGTACATGAACTATAACCCTACGCTTTCTTGAATACTAGTCATTTCCATTTTTTGTATGATGTAACTTTTCAGGGCTATATCTCAGATACCATCAAAGACTTCAACATGACACTCAATGGGTATTTTGATATCAATTAGAAGAAGTGCCATGCACAAGAACCATAACCCTACACTTTCTAAATTACGATTTATTGCCCTTTGTTGTGTTTGTATTGTGTAACTTTTCAGGACTTTATCTCAGATACGCTACAAGATTTCAATATCAAACTGCATGGGTGTAGGTATATAGTATATATATATATATATATATATATAGATATATATATATATATATACTATATATATATATATATATATATATATATATATAATATATATATATATATATATATATATATATATATATATATATATATATATATATATATGAGGAGAATTGCAATGCATAAAAACAATACCCTACGCTTAAACATTTTTTAGGAATATACCATATATCAAGAGATTTGCTCCCCTCCATTAAAAACTTTATTTTGCGAGGGATATCAATTCAGGAATTTGCTTGTTAACTTTAAATTCGTTTTCCTTCATATGATTTTGTTTCAACAACCGATTTGTAAAGTTTACGGGAAGAAAATAAACCTGGCAGCGCCACAAAACCAAGTTTGTCACCATTTAATATGATAATTTAAATAAATATGCAATCCAAAGCAAGGTCTGCATTGAAGGTACATACACAGAAAATATCAGCGTAATACTTAAATCTAAATTAGTTATTGAGCGGAAACTGCGTTTCTATGTTTAGACAAAGTGAACATGAACCGACATGCCCCAATTACAATCCCAATATAGGTATCCGTGCAATCTTGCTACAATAATTTCTTTAAGATTGGTCTATTCAAACGATTGTCATCCACCGGAAACCACCTGTTTTACGCAGCCCGCAGGGCCGCCATATGCAAATCCAATAACCAGGATTTTCATTTTTTTTGAAAACCTGCACAAACCAGGTTAAAATGGCATGAAACAGAGAAAAAAACAACACGAGATGTATAGACATATAGTTTGTTGCATTGAAGATACTTAAACATTGAACTTAAACATTGTGCCAAATGAGATGACACAATGTCAGCGTAAAAAAGAAATTAATTGGATAGCAATAATACGTGTGTACAAAAAACAAGCCGGAAGACAGCGTACCTTAATAGCGCTACACACATGCATGGCGCTCTCTCGTCGGAAGTGGTTCCACTGGAGATCCAGTACCCGCAAGGTGGTGTTCCGCTCTAAAAGTAAAATCTGGAAGATGCTTATATGGGCAAGTTTATGCGCCGGAAACGATATCATAAGCCCCCCCCCCCCCTTCGGGACCTCAAGCCACCCTCACCTCCGCCTGCCCTCTTTCATGATCACAAGGTCCCTATGGTTGTTGGTTTGCGTTGCAATATGCTTAGACCAATTTAAAATAAGAATATTGACAATACAATCGCCGTCCATGTTTACTTGTAACTATGTTACGTATATTTTATGATACCGCTGCCAGTGAGTCGCTGTACCTTGTACACCAGCTACATTCCAGTAACCTCTGTGTTTGTTAAAGGGGCATTTTCACAGTTTTTGGCATGTTTTGAAATAAGTCATTAAATGCTTTATATTGATAAATGTAAACATTGGATCTTAAAAGCTCCAGTAAAAAATCAAGAATGAAATTTAAAATAGGAGAAAAAAGTAGCCGCAGCTGGACTCGAACCAGTGACCCCGGAGTCCTGGAGTAACCTGGAGTAAAAAACGCAATAGCGCTCTCGGTTATTCTGCCAAACATACAAAATTTATGCATTATATGAGCAATCTTCGTAGTTTCACAATATTTAACGAGAACAACAGAACTCTCCAAATTATTCAATCGTTTCGCGTTGCAACGCTTTTATAACTTTTAGGGTTTTAAATCGTCAAAAGATGCAATACTGTTTCCTCACAAATATCATAACTAAAATGCAAATTTGCGAATCTGAAACAACTTTTTTCAATTTTGTCTATTTACCAAACCGTGAAAAGATCCCTTTAAGCCATACATGACCAATCCATACAAGCCGCATTGCAAAATACCTCCTACGCTGCTCTGCACACGTTTTGTCTTGTTTACAATCGAACTAATTCCATTTGCGAAAGATGGCATGAACCTGACTCCAAAAATTGAAATCAACGTCTTTATTTCTCCGAAATATGATACTGTGAACACCAATTATTCTTTATTTTTATGCCGTTGGTCTCAAGTATCAATTTTACTTTGTTCTATATACTGCACCGAAATTAACGCAGACGGTATGATACAGTAAAGATTACGCTCGATTGGTCGTTGTCGGCTCGGGTACTTTTTAATGTACCCGGGTACTCTTAGGTATACTTAAATGTACCCCGGGTACGGAGAATATACTAAAACGTACCCGGGAATTCTAACTGTAAATTGGTCGTGGCGGCTATTTTCTTTAAATTGATTATGTACATATTTATGTCAATATTTTGTAACTTGGCCTCTGTAATCGAAATTCATAATAAAAACGCATGTTTTAGGCTGGTTTTGTGTTTGGCGGGAATAAAACTACGGTGCAGTCTAAATTGGCAGGGTACGTTTTAGTGTAATTTCCTTACGCGGGGAACATTTAAATAAACTTATGAGTACCCGGGGTACATTTAAGTAGTACACTGAACGGCAATGACAAATCGAGCTTCAATAACATAGATTGTAGCTGCTGACATAGGTTCTGTGTCATATAGAATGAATGTGTCAAGTGAGAGTAACAGATGAATTAGAACAATGTTTGTGAAATATGTTTTTTTTATTTCTCTTTTTATTAATATAATGAAAATGAGTGTGTCTTTAGTTTATATTCATGTACATGTATACTATAAACATTCATAGTATTTATTTTGCCAGTCAGTACCTAGCTCTGTAGCCAACAGTTTGCCGCCCTCGTACCCCAGATTGTTGTGTCCCAGGTAAAGCTCTTGAAGGTTCGGGGCATTCTGAATATAATATAATAATAAAACATATATCTGACATCTCCTGAAAATCAACGTAATCACTGTGAAAAATTAAACAGTCGCTTAAATACTTAAACAAAAACAAAAGGGTCGTTAATGTTAAGAGAACCTGTTTGTAGACTGACGAATATATTAACTCGTGTTTCGGATTCCCAAATATAAAAAAGTAAAAAAAACGGTAAATTTACTGCGGAAATAAAACTATAGTTATAAAAACTGATTAGTAAATGTGTTATACGCAGCTGAAAGTGAGAAAAAATGGTGTTTCTAAACGCTATACTGTGGACTAATTTGGAGTACGTGTTGTTTCGTTTTCGCAGTCTGGTAAGAAGCTGCCTAATCCACTATACGGTCATGGAACGCTTTATGGTCTCTTAAGCGGACAGGCAGCTCCCGACAAGCATGTGTGACTGCGCAGGCTTATAAGGAGCTACAGTGGCCGCAATGGCAAAATACCCATTTTCGCATTACGCGGTTCAAATGTCATTAAGTCTGTGTGTCCAAATTCGCGGTCGCAATATACCGGTACATACAATAGGGCTATTTTTAATTATATTAAGAAAACAATCCGATACAACAAACATAAGAAATACAATTTAAGTTTATTCAAAGGTAAAACTAATCTGCATTTTAATAGCTTACAGCAAGTTTTTGTTGGGACATTATAGTATGCGAGTTTTAAGTAATAATGCAGTGTAATCCAGGATCGTGAAGAATGAATTATAAGCGATTAATGCTAAAGACACCGAGAGTTTCGGATTTCGCTTTAAATAGATACTTTAATCGATATATTATGCTTATCTACAAAATATTGAATAATAAATCGCAAACGACATCAAACGCCTACCGACATGGTAATTTCATGTAATTTCATTACATAATCTCGACTTACCTTTATAAGATCAACAACAACAGTCATTTCTGTATGGTCTAATGCGTTGCCTGAAACATATACATACAAAGGCAACATTTAGGTTACAATGAATGCCTGAACATACAATTTTTAAACACTATAGAGATTTCAACCTAACTAATCGTCTATTATGTCATCCGTTCACTTTTTTCACGGACATCTTGTTTATAATTTGACGACAAACTTCTCTACAATCTGAACACGATCGCGTAAACTCCTCCGTCAGATTAAAAGACGTTTATTGTATTCTAGAAACTCAATCAAACTGATCATCTCAACCTAAAAATTACTAACTCAACTTTAAGGTACCATAGTGGCATGATAAAATTTAATTACTTAAATGTTTGTATTTCTAATGATTACACAGACAACCTTATCATTTGAAGCAAAAGATTTTTGACCGTTTTACTGAACTTTTTGCGGCGTCTCTTAGGCACAAACGGCGAAAGTTGTGTACGTCGCTGGTATACACATTGCGTAATTAGAAACGTTAACGGCGAAAACGACAACCCTGTGTTAATTGAGTAAGGAGTTTTTTTTAAATCAAATTACAGAAACACATGTCTATGATTTGATGAAAGTTTTGAGACTTAATCAACTATGTTTGGGAAGCAACAATTTTGTTTGGCACTGAGTCCCAGGCACACAGTGGAAATTTGGTGACGCTAACGCGGTCTTAATACATCGACGTTTAATAACTGTCCATTACACACTTTCGGTGCTATTTTCTAGCTGATACTGTCTCTGTTATGGCAGTTATAGTGAAAAAGGTATCCACATGGCGACCAGGAGCTCCCACCACTCAAGGAGGGTTCGCGTGATTTTTCCACAGTCACAAAGCATTTTCTCGTGTCTCTCGAAGCCAATAGAGAAAAAATAAATTGGTTTAAAGATACTCCATGAACATGTACTTACTTTCCAATCTGAGCACGTTGAGTGTGTTGTTGAAGTAGATCCTGGTCGCTAACGCTTCCAGACCATCGCGGCCCGGGTTCGTGCTGGTAAGATTCTATAAGATGAACATGTCGAGCTAATATTGTGACGATATGTCTCGATAGACGAATTAACATGAAACCTAACACAAATCTTAACTAATTCTATTTGAAATGCAGTGTGTGTTTTTTCTGCTTTTTCTGCAAAACGATAAAATTATCTATTTGTGCAAAATTTCTTTCTTTCACATGTTTGAGGTAAAATAAGTACGCCAATGGGCTGTCTATAAAGTATGGCACGCTCCAGACGCGGGAAGATGTAAAAAAGTGTGACAGTTGTGATAGGGGGGTGGGAGGGTAAGCCTCTGTGTACAGTCTAACTTTTTTTTTTAAAAATTTCTGATTTCTTTTTAAGTAGAATTAAATAGCTTTAAAAATATATATTTTTTCAATTTGTGACAAATTTAAATTAATTGTATGTCAAAAGGCATGAAAGTGTTGTTCATGATTCCTCTCGATTGGAGCGCAATAAACAAAATTGTTCAAACGCGTGACGTAAAAAGGGTCAAAAATAGCGTGGCATACTTTATGGACGGCCCCTTACACATGAGTTAGCCAGAGACATAAGGAATTGTATGAGCGAAAGGAATTGTTATGAATGTTTTATAAGGAGCTTTATGAATGCGGGTCCTGTATCAATTCTAGCATCAACTCCACATTGTTGCATTTTGGTAGATAATCCACAACTATTTTAATCAGTAAATATACCAGTTCGCAGATAGTGTCGTTAACGGCAAGCATCTCTGCTATGTACATGGTGCCCAGCGGCCCGAGATCGTTGCCAGACAGGTCAAGAGTGTGAATCCGGTGATCTCTCTGTAACATATGACGTCACATCCTATACGTGACGTATGTAGGAGTATTATTATTACCCCTTCGGTTAAAATTGTCATTCCCAGGTGTGTGTCACGTAATTTACATAGACTTACATAGTTTCTTTTGTTTTCAAATCGTGAATATGGGGTGACCAAGGCCGCGTCATGAGGGTAACTTGTTTCCCGTGTTTGCTACATACAGTGATAACGTAATTCATATGTTCCTCTGATACCGCAATGCCCAAATTTTTGGCATTTGTCATAAAACATCAAATTGTATTCATCTCCTAAGTGTTTCAAAGACTGGACCTGTGGTTAAAATCGACCAAGCACTGGGGTAACTTGATTGCCTCATTATGTTTTAATACAGTGAATAGTCAAAAAATGTTGTAATATGGAAAAACAAGGCCCGGATCATTAGTATTTGATATGTAACATAATATGATGGTCATCTTCAGTTAAATATAGTTTTTTTATCATTAAGCATGACCAACAGATGGCATGCCAGTCTTCCTTATATTGCTAAAGTGCTACCTTGTGAACATTCTAGAAGTCAGATAGTTTTTTACCCAACTAGTTCGAAAATTGCTAAGAAGAATTGTTCTAATGATGTCTCGGCTTATTTTCAAAATGGTTATGGAATAATCACAAAAGCTATTCAGAACAATATAGTTAATTTAGGTATGAGGTGAGCGACCTAGGGCCTTTGACTCTCTTTTTCGAATGCATTGCAACTGTAAGTTCCTAAGTAAACAACGTACTTACCACTAAAGAAATTGCGATCGGTTTCACGGAGACGTTACTTAATGACGTGTTTGCCATTGATACGGCTCGTGTTGAGGACACCTGCTTCACGTACGTCTGGGACGCCGTTATATGCATGAACGAACACGCCCGCGTGTAGATTTCTTCCGTTTCGACGACGTAACGTTTGGGTTTGATGTAGGATTTGACCATTTCCAGTGGCAATTCTGTAATATATGAGACCGCTCCGGCATTTGACACAACAAGTTAGAATTCCTCCGCAGCAGTTTTTGAAGGATTATTTGACATTTGACAAAATCTAAAACATGATCACTTGATCGTTTTAAAATTACAAACAAAATTCACGTGCGATATTTTTCCAGAGTTGATTGGATAGTATTGCAAAGTGATTTAAATGTGATTTTGCATATTTAGAATGGTATGTTAATGCATGGATACTTATTATCAGGAAGATTTTTGAACTGAAACAATCGGAAACAGATCGGCAGCATAGTTAATATTGCGATTAAATGTGTCCTGCCTTGATCTTTAAAATATTTGACATTTTAAACAAATTTAAGAAAATGTTCTGCGGTTTTTTAACAGGATGAACTATGTAAATTTTTTGCTCTGTGAAAACGGGCTTAATGCACGAAAGTACAGTTCCTGATAAGCCTGTGCATACAAGGGCAAAGGATAATCAGGGACAACACTTTTCGCGTCGATGACAATTTTGTTGTCTCAATGAATTCTTTTTTAAACGAAAATATAGCCATGTAGACATTTCTAGGCGGCACGTAATGTCCCAGATTAGCCTGTACGGACTGCACAGGCTTATATTATCATACTTTACGCATAGTCATTTAGCGCGGTTTTCACAGAGACCGGCTCGAATATGGTTCGATTGAAAAATAACTTCGTTCATCAGCATTTAAACTTTGAACAAACAAAGCTCTGCACCAACCCTTGAAATTAAAACAAGCAGAAAATACTAAACATAAAATGACACGTTTTAGAAACAATATTTTAGCAGCCAAGAATTTCGTAATCTTTAAACCGTGGTTCTTATGTAATAAAAGCATGATCTTCTTGTAAAAAGAAAATCCCTAATTTTAAATCCGCTTTTCAAATAAAACGCCCCGCCTCAGTATAAATCAAAACTCAATATCAATATAACGTTTTCTTTCAAACACTTGAGACTGATCTCATTCTTACTAATCTTGTATTGGATAACAGTATGCTAAAAACAGTACAATCGGCTTTCTAGAAATAGCTCTAGTATTGTTTCTACCGAATCCTTAGGTGTGAACCATACCCATCTATGAAGGCGATAAACAATGATTTAAATGCTTAAACTAGTATTTGAAATTGAAATTTCCGAAATGGGGGTGGTAATACGGATTACCGGTAGTTATTTTATCTCGTCGATAATTCAATCGGCTACGTAAATTCATCATACATGCTTTACAAGAGACTTGTTCAAAGTTTTGTAAAACGACGATTTTCAGATTAGGTGTCATGTATTAAAAAACATAATGTATGCATTAAAAAAACAACAAAATAACGCTCTTGACTACGAAAACTGTTTAAAATCTCGGTACATTAACGAGTAATATTCTTTTGAAATCGGAAAAATAATGAAGCGTTTGTGGCGCTTGTCCTCGATCATTTGGAAAATACGTCGAGTATTATGGTAGTGGTTATGTTTTACCGAATTGCCATGATAGGATTCGCGGTCAAGTGTCCTAGAGTTGAAATCCAGGGAACGGCATTCTTTTATTCAACTACATGCAGTTTTTTCTTGCTTTATAAGTTCAGACTATCAAAAGCATTATGGATTTGTTAGTAAACATCTTCATTTCAAACATACAATTATCTGTGAACAATAACATTTCCCTTTTAGGTGAACGAATAACGGATATATATCTAGTTTGCGACTGGTAATTTATACTTGTTTGCAATACAAATATCTACATACAATAACAATCAAATTATTTTCAACCAGATTAATCGGTGCAGTTCGTGTAACTCTTATCTTATAAGCATCTCCGACAATCGTCCGGTGTAGCCCGAGAAGTAACGATTGCGTTTTGTTATTGTTAGGAATTTATCTATGACTAAATATGCGGTTAAAAAACAATAGGGTTGGATAGAGTGTAACCGGGAAAATACAGAGTTAAACAGATTAAGTGCTTATTAAACAAATCAATATATTTAAGATAATTCACAATTAATATTACCTGGCGTATTGGTAGTCCCCATTGCATCACGTCAAATCTACTTGACCACATAATCAATACAAACATAGAAATGAATATATCTGTTTGAACAAAACATAGTTGTATAGACATAGGTCCCCGAGATCTCCCCAAAGTACTGGTTATAGACAGGAAACGGATTCGAGAGCATTTTGACAAGTATTAAGTTTGAGATGCTATCGAGCGGAAATAAATATGCTTAAACAAAACTAATTTTGAGATCGAGAGCGTTCGTAGTCATGGAAACAGGTACTCACCTTCAGATTCATCATAGTCGAAGGACGTCGCCGAAGAGTGCGCGATGTGTTTGATTTTCATGTTGGGCATGGTATGATTGCGCATGTATTCAACTAGTTCCGCGGCCGACTTCTTCACGCGTGAGGCCGTAAGCGCATGCTGCCGAGGACTGATATAAGACGAAGATATTGCACTATTTTTGTACGTAAACGGCACCGTATGGTTCAAAATAGTTTGGCCACCTTTGGTCATTCTCTGTGTTTGAACAGCTGAACGCGTTCGCGGCGTTGACTGTAGTTTATCTAGTTTGTGTAAGTCAGATTGTTTCGCAAAGAAGTCCCTTTCACCATTCTCCATATTCGTAAACGCGCCGGATATGAGTCGCATGCGGAGGTCCGAGTCCGGGGAGTCCCGGGCGGGGTCATTTTCAAGGTCATCTGGTGACATCTCAGACCACGGTTTTGGGTTCACGACTACCATCCTTTACCTAAATGGTAAACAAGGCGAATGATTGTATGAAATGAGAATGGTCATAACAAGGTATATATACTGGCAGTTGTTCTGCGATGAACCGGAGTTTAATCATTATTATTTCTCAATTTCTAAATGATCATTTGTTATGTAAAAATCACTATTTTTCGGGGAAAAAATAGCATATAAAAATAATATTTTAGTGCGTTATATCTTCGTATTATCATGCAGTTTATATTTTCCTTACCAACAGTTTATAAACACGGAATCCAAACATGTTCATCAATGCTATAAATCCAGAACGACCAGTGTCCAGAGCGTTATTTATAAGCAATGTTCTTAACACTTTGAATAAAACCTAATTACACACATTTTTATTTCTTACCGTGTTTGTCTTATGTAATAGCTATTTGCAGTAATATCCGTCGCAATAAAATAAAGATAAAGCAATATTAAATATATTTCGTGTAGGTATAGAGCACCAATCACCAAGAAGTGTTCTGTTTAATTTAAATCAAACATCGCCTGACAGTCGCATAATAGGCCGCTGTTTACATAGCACAGCCGCGTTAGAACAGGGCTTATTTGCTTCTGCTGTATTTTGATAACATGACAATCATGGTGACAACGTGAATCCTTTTGACATGGAATCCAGTGCAACGCGAAAAACAAACACAGGCAGAAGTGCTGTTAATGAGCATAATAATCAGAGGAGATCTGTTCAAACATAGCCTGGAGTGTGATCACCTTCCCAGTTAAAGGGACCTGGTAGCAGATTATGGCATGTATAGAATTTTGTCATTAAATGCTTGATATTGATAAATGTAAACATTGGATTTAAAAAGCTCCAGTAAAAAAACAAGAATAAAATTAAAGAAAGAAAACAAGTAACCCTCAACAGGGCTCGAACCACTGACCCTTCGCTTAGACCACTCGGCCATCAGTGCTCATACAATGCGTGATGTATTTTATACTTCATATAAGTAATCTTCGTAGTATCGCAAAATATAACGACAACAACAGAACTCTCCAAATTATTCCTTCGATTCGCGTTGCAACGCTTTATAATTTTCAGGTTTTTAAATCGTCAAAAGATGCATTTAATGGATTTTTAAGGGCATGATAAATGTTTATAATTACTGTTTCCTCACAAATATCATAACTACAACGAAAATTCGCGAATCTGAAACTTTTTGTTTAATTTTGTCAATTTACCAAAACGTGAAAAGGCCCCTTTAAAGGGACCTGGTAGCAGATTTTCGATTTATTGACTCAATGTTTTATTTTTTTATCGTCACAAAAGTACTATGTTTGGACTAATATAAAATCAAATCATATAAAGAACAGAAGTTAAATTACAACATTGACATGGCCAGGATTCGAACTAGGGTCCGGAAAGGGAATAATTTAACACCGATATTCGGTTGGCCTTTGATACGTATTTATAAAGATTTGTTAATGGTGAACATGTTGTTTTTTCTCAAAATGCCGAGGAAAGCGTCTAAGACATCATTTTATCGATTTCCAATGGTGATAAATATACATCTATTAATAAAACGATAATTTAAATAAAAATTTAAGTCACGTGTTTAAAATATATTTATACATTTATAGGTAAACTACCATTTTGAGTGAAAATAATGTGTAGAATTTTCAAATAAAAGCCATACATACCAGATGTATCCGAAAAATTCACTATTGCGATGTTTTCAAATCGAAGTGTAAGCTTTGATAGGGATTATTGTCAATATATATTTTTTGACTTAATGTCGATAAATTCCACGGCATTATAGTTTTGCCTTGCACTCAGATTTCAACTGAATGCTAAGAAGAAGCGAGCGAAATGCTCACAAAGCACGGTATCAGATCGAGTTCAAGAGACCTAAGGCCTTGACAAATGTGAGTTTCAGGTCTATTAATAAGCCAATAACTTTAGAGGACAGGAATTATAAATAAGCATGAAAACCAAATTTTCAATGCAAATAGTACATTTATTTTTTTAAACGAGATTGTTGCCTACCGAGAAAAAACTACCGGTAATTGAAATTAGTAGAAGAATGACTTTCTAACTTATTGTATAGATATCGTACATGCGATTACTAGTGATGTCACTATTGAAAGCCGTGGAAGTGTATATATTGCTTGAAAATGTAAGGTTATACAAATGATGAATCATTTGATGGATCTTTTTTTTAACGAAACAGTTTTCAGTTTACGAAAACTCAATTAACGATCATGTAATACCCTTTTACACGTATTCAATCATTTCTGTGGACTGGGGCACTAAGCAAATGGAAGATTCAAAAACTAAAAACAAATTACTTAAATATGTTTAATGGGATGCTTACAAACAAAAGAAGCGCTTATACGAAATATGTTTTCATTGAAAACAGTAAATTAAAAAACAAAATCTGATCAATTCAGTTGTATTTAATCAATGTCGGGTAACTTAAAACAAACATTTTTTCTTCGCCTTACTGATTCAGCAATATAGAACCCGATCGAATAATCTGCGAACGTCCTTTTTCTACTTGAGATACTATTTGAACAATTTCATAAAATTTAAATACAAAGAATTACCGTAAGAGTGATTTACGGCTTGTTGTAAACATTAATAAATTGAACGCTCTGACCACAGTGTTATGGCACTTGCACTATTAATTTATGTTATGCCCTTTTCTTAAATCACGATGTCATCGGGTGTATTAAATTATACTTTCGCATAAAACGTTATAAGTATTAAGTAAAATAATAAATACATCCTCACTTTAAAATATTTCACTAATATATCAACAATATGTACGCCCGATATTGAATAAATAAAACAAACAAAAAACACGATTTTATAGCAATTTAGCATTCACAATAATGCTTTAAAGGGATCTTTTCACGCTTTGGTAAATTGACAAAATTGAAAAAAGTTGTTTCAGATTCGCAAATTTTCGTTTTAGTTATGATATTTGTGAGGAAACAGTAATACTGAACATTTACCATGGTCTAATATAGCCATTATATGCATCTTTTGACGATTTTAAAACCTAAAAATTATAAAGCGTTGCAACGCGAAACGATTGAATAATTTGGAGAGTTCTGTTTTTGTCGTTAAATTTTGTGAAACTACGAAGATTGCTTATATAAGGTATACAATACTTAGAGTATATGTACTCGGCGGAATAGCTCAGTAGGCTAAAGCGTTTTTACTTCAGGACTCTGGCAGGACTCCTGGGGTCAATGGTTCGAAACCTGGTCCGGGCAATGTTCTTTTCCTTTTTTTAATTTTATTCTTGATTTTTTACTGGAGCTTTTACGATCCAATGTTTACATTTATCGATATGAAGCATTTAATGATTAAGTTAAAAAATGCCAAAATCTGTGAAAAGGCCCCTTTAATGGAGTAATATGATGTGCTCTTATGTGTACATACCGGTTACAGTGTGAGATTATATTATAGTGGCATATGGCGAGTGTTAGATGATACTGAAGAAGAACTATAGCGATGGTTAGAGTGTGCGATGATAATGAAGTAATAAAGTAGCGTTTGGCGATGGTTAGATTATGAGAGGATATTACAGTGGCGTGTGGCAAAGTTTAGAGTGTTATATTATATTAAAATGGCATATTGCGATGGATAGAGTGTGCGATGAAATTGACGTGGTGTATGGCGATGCATAGATCATGAAAGGATATTGGCGTATGGCGAAGTTGAGAGTGTTAGATTATATTGAAATGGCGTATGGCGATGGTAAGAGTGTTAGGTGATGTTGAAGGGACGTGTAACGATAGTTAGAGTGTGAGAGGATATTTACGTTGCGTATGGTGATGTTTAGAGTGTGAGAGGATATTGAAGTGGCCTATTGCGATGGTAAGAATGTTTGCTAATGTTAAAGTGGCGTATGGCGATTGTAAGAGTGCTACATGCTATTTAAGTGGCGTATGGCGATGGTTAGAGTGTGAGATGATATTGAAGTGGTGTTTGGCGATGATACGATTGGTAGATGATATTGAAATGGCGTATTGGAATTGTTAAAAAATGTTAAATGATGTTGAAAAGCCGTATTTCGATGGTCAGAGTGTTAGATGATATTGAAGAGGTCTGTGGCGATGGTTAGATTGTGAGATGATATTCAAGTGGCTAATGGCGATGATTTAAGTGTGAGCCGATATTAAAGTGGCGTATGGACATGGTTAGATTGTGCGATGATAATTATTGAAGTGACGTATGGCTATTGTTAGAGTGTAGGGTGATGTTAAGTTAAAATTCCGGATGGTGATGGTTAGAGTATGAGATGATATTAAAGTGACATACGGCGATGGCTAAAAGTGTGAGAGCATATTGAAGTGACGTATGACGATGTTTAAAGTGTGAGGCGATATTAAAATGACGTATGGCGATGGTTAGAGTGTAAGACAATATTGAGATGACGTATGGCGATGGTTAGAGTGTGAGATTATATTGCAGTATTGCATGGCGATAGTGAGAGTGTAAAATGATATTGAAGTGGCGAATGGCGAAGATTAGAGTTGAGATGATATTGAAATGACGTATGGCGATGGTTAAGTGTGAGAGGATATTGAAGTGGCATATGGCGATGGTAAGAGTGTGCTATGATATTGAAGTGGCGCATGGCGATGGTTTAAGTGTGAGAGGATATTGAAGTGTTGTGTGGCAATTGTTTGAGATGATATTGAAGTGGTTGTGGCGATGGTAAGATTGCGAGATGATATTTAAATGGCGTATGGCGATTGTTAAAGTGTGAGAGGATATTGAAGGGGCGTTTTTCGATTGTTCGAGTGTGAGATTATAATTATTAAAGTGACGTTTGGCGATGGTTAGAGTGTGAGATTATATTGAAGTTACGTGTGGTGATGGTTAAAGTGTGAGAGGATATCGAAGTGACGTATGGCGATGGTTAGAGTGTGAGATAATATTGAAGTGGCAGATAGCTATATTTAATATATGGGATAGCTATATTTAATGTATGTATACAGTTTAAGATTATTCAAAAGTGCCCTATGATGGTCAATCGAGTGTGAAATGGTAAAATAGTTCGATGGTAAAATGATGTCGAAATCCAGTGTGGTAATCAATTGAGTTGGAGATTATCAGGGACTGCCTTAGACGATGAGTCGATTTTTAGATGACGTTGAAGGATAGGAAAGTCGTGGATAAATAGTGAGATGATGCTTAGTTGTCGTATGGAGGTGAATGGAGACTAGGACGAGTTTGCAGTGTTGTTGGGCAGTGGTTCGAGTGTGTGATGATGTTGACGTACCGAATGGCCAGGGTTCGAATGTAAGTAATGTTCAAAAATCATTGGCGGTGGTTGGAGTGTGATATGATACTGAAGTATCTTAGACGGTGGTTGGAGGGTGAGAATATATTAAAGTATCATAGGCGGTGATTGGAGTGTGAGATTATATTGATGATGAGTTTGAAGTGCTCTGGGCATAGGACCTTCTATGGGATTATGTTGAAGTACCGTCAAGCGGCTGATTGAGTGCGATATGATGTTGAAGTACCATATGGATGGATCTAGTGTTGACGATGCTATATTACGTTGGGGGCGTTGTATTGAATATAAAATGATGAATCGGATGGTTTTAATGGTCAATTCATAACCACCCAAGGAAATAGTAGTCAGAGGTTCTTTTACATGCATGGTTTATTTTGTAACGAATATGTGAATGTATTTTATATGAAAATCAAAATGCCGTTTACGCTAAATGAAGTGTCTTCAACAGAAAAAGAGACGGCATATGCACCGGTATGATACTTATAGGGATGTGTGAACTCGGTTTGGGGCAATTTATGATGGTCATAAAACTGAATTTCTCGAGAATAATAGTTGACGTTCTAATTGAGAACTCGATATCATATCTTCAAAAGCCATAAACGCTATCAAGTACGTTTAAATCTAGGCATGATAAAGAAACAATTAAACGCTCACACAAAGCTATCGTAAATAACCAAATTTGTCATTCCGCCTTTTATATTTTTATATCGCACACTTAATGGATTAAAGGGACCTGCTTATATATATATATTATTATATTATTATTATTATATTATATTTTTAAATACATCGAAAGTTAGAGTCAACAGCGTACATTACAAGGAGAACAACCGACCGGCTAATAAAACTTGTACTTCGTGAAATTCAATTTATGGGTTTTCAGAAATGCTAACGAAACCAACAGAAAAACTCGTTGCATATTACCCGGAATCCATGGTTAAGCGTTACTTATACGTTGTTATTTTTCAATGGGTAATGTTAATTAAGCCTTTACCACTTAGAGACGTATTTTGACGCAATTGTAGTCCCATTGAAAGTTAAATTTTATTAAAAACCTCATTCCCAACCATTGGATACTGATGAGCAGCAAATAGCATAAAACCTGAACAGACTGCGAGTTACTGGTTTCACTGAGCGTATATTGTTCTAGAGTCCGTGCTGGTTTTATGCTGTTTGCACATAGCCATTTTTACTTTGCTTCTGAGTGGGAAAGGGTTAATAATTCAAAAATTGTGGATTTATCTGTTTTATTCCCTGTTTGTCTAGCACTTTGTTTCTATTTTCAGACAGTGAATGTATGCTGTCGAGATTGAGAACTCCGGACCAATGTGCCTGTAAAATTACCATTCACTTAAAAAGATATTGATTAGTTCTGACTCTTAAAATCTTCAGGTTGACTGCGTACTTTATTAACTATTCATGTAGTCTATAAGTGCATACTATGTTCCCTTAATGATTTTGACAATGTAACCGGAAACAAAATGAATGGTATTACGCCTACTTAACTATCCATGGGAATGGGGAACTATGGTACAGATATTTTCTAACGACCGTGTTGTATTTCAGTGTTTTCCATAATTTACAATGATGTTTTACACAATACGAATGTTAAACATGCAGAATTTCAATTCAAAACGTCGTAGCTCATTAATCCGATACGTGAGCTTTTCATCGAATAAAAGATATCAGGCAGCACGCGCATGGATATTACTGAACTGTTAGGAATGACAGCCAAAATTTCTCACGTGAGATATATATCTTATCATTTGAAATTTTGTCGAAAATAAAAACATTTCATAAAGGAACACAAAACTATGAAGTTATTTCTTTAATTTAATGCGTAACTGCTACAAACGCATGTTGCCGTGTGGATATATATTAAAGTATATATTGAATAACAAATTAACACGCGGACACACACGCGGACGAACGGAGAACGTACGGACCATTCTAAGCGCTGACAGGGGGACGAACAGAAAAGAAAGAAGATATTGACAGATTGACGGATGAACGGATGGATCGACTGATACATGTATATACGAATATTTAAACCTATCAACAATAATATTAATATGATAAATAGGAAATATTGAGGAATTACGTTTTCAATTATTGTTTAAAAAACAAAAAACGTACCGTTTGTTCGGCTGTTAATCTTAATCCACAAAAAATCACAATGACCACGTTGAACATTCGAGTTGCTCCACTCTTTTTATAAGAGAAGTCGCCTGTTTCACAATTACTAGTTATATTCTATATAAGAGCGTGCCATAAACACTAACAATGGCGATTCTTTGCCCCAGCGTCGATTTTCGCCTTCCCTTTGATAAATACATTTATTACGATATAAAATCAATTTCATGCCCTCTGATTTATCTATTGAAATTAAAGTTTAATAGATGCGAGATTCGCGAGGGATGAACAAAATCTCTTTAGCCATTACTGTTAGCTTAATAACTTTTTATTGATTTGGATAATTACATGCTGCCCAGCTGTTGACAGCAAATGAAACTATCAGATTATTATATTACCCGCATTATTTAATTGTTGGCTACATTGAAACCCCTTGATAAATAAAATACTTTGGATTAGATATAATTAAGCAAACTATTGCAGAGTATTAAGCATTTAAACCGTCCTTATCTTATAATCTCTGACGGGGTAATATAGCATGCCCGTGGCAAATTCATAGGATTGACGCCTCTTGGTTTAGTCATTTGTCCACAGTGTGCTAGATTTTGTCACAAGACGGCTTCAAACCATTAGCATCTCGTCTTTAGGTTCAAAAGTAATGGTTGCTTCATTAAATACATACATGCATGCATGCATGCATGCATGCATCGATCCATCCATACATCCATCCATCCATCCATTCATCCATCCATCCATCCATCCATACATACATACATACATACATACATACATACATACATACATACATACATACATACATACATACATACATACATACATACATACATACGTACATACGTACATACGTACATACGTACATACGTACATACGTACATACGTACATACGTACATACGTACATACGTACATACGTACATACATACATACATACACACACACATACATACATACATACATACATACATACATACATACATACATACATACATACATACATACATACATACATACATACATACATACATACATACATACATACATACATACATACATACATACATACATACATACATACATACATACATACATACATACATACATACATACATACATTACATACATACATACATACATACATACATACATACATACATACATACATACATACATACATACATACATACATACATACATACATACATACATACATACATACATACATACATACATACATACATACATACATACATACATACATACATACATACATACATACATACATACATACATACATACATACATGCATACATACATACATACATACATACATTACATACATGCATACATGCATACATACAACACAAAACGAACATTTCAAATGACAAAATAATAGCCATAACCATGATAACCCCAATATGATTATCGCTGAAAAGCAAGGGCGATTTGAAAGATATTGATCCGAATCTTAATCGCAGTTGAAGATGGAAGATTACGTTTATAGGAAATTGGTTTTTAATAGATCACAATACCGCGGTATTCGTGAAAATTGCACACTGCTCGATGTGGGAAAATATTTTTCTAAACCACAAGGCTCGTCATATCTGCTGATGCTGTGGTCGTGTTTGTTCAGGGTTTTTAGCATAGGTGCGTTTACGCACCTATGCTTATGGTATATACCACATTTCAAAAATCCACATCGCTCGGTTACCCATTATGAAGCCTTACCTGATCAAAAATCAGACGAAATATCTATTTAATTTAGTATATGGTCATTCTTACAAAAAAAAATTGGAAACGTTTTTCTAACGTTTTCTTCCAAGAATATTGCTGACACCGTTTTTAGTGAATTTTTCTAAGACCGTTTTATGTCAAAAAATCTTCTTATAACCTAAAACAAATTTCGTTCGTAAAACAATTCTATCTGCACTATAAATCTCAATCTCCTACGCAGTGGCCTCCCTTATACTAGAAGTTACTGACCGGGCGAAGCAAGGGAAGTAACTGCTTTGAGGAGTTTCTATAAAAATCTGCATTCAGAAATCTGTATTCAGAACTCAATCTGTTGTGCACGTCTGCATCTAACGCTTACCACAAGTTTTACGACAAATTCTTGACGCAGACGAATAGGGTAGCGTCTATTTTCATTTGTGAAAAGATACAGATCTGTCCGTGCTTAAATTTTGAAAGGCTTGGGTAATTATTTTTCATAAGCGTTTCAAACACTGATGTAAATGGAAAGATTATCTATTTAAATTGTCGGTAATTGTTTGAAATTATTGATTTGAGAAATTCGCGGATGGCGATATCGAACTACATTATACCACGTGACGCCATTCTTCCCTGTATCTTGCACCTATGCTTTTAACGCCATCGGCGCTCTCGTTTAATATTGTTTTTACCAAGAATAAAACATGCATATTAGATCAATATAGACGCAAAACAGCAAAATACAGTAATAATATTACATATCGTAAGAGATTCTACTGATTCGTGGATCAGCATGCTCGGCTCATATAGTTTGTGGTTACTTATATTACCTGATAAGGGTCGGGCAGCTGTCACATCTCTTGAGAAGCATTACCATTGACGTTTAAAAGTTAGTGCGATTCGTTCCTGCCTATTCTCGCTTCCCTCCTTTATACTAAATCGTTCTTGATAAAATGTGTATCATAGATAACCGGTTTCACAATTTAGTGATTACCTTCATATCGTCGCTGTTCTTCGAAAACCGCGTAAGTCAAATTTGGCGCAAAATGTTATTTGTTTTTATAAGAACGGCGGGTTCACGGGTCATTTTCTGCGAAAATACTGGATTTCATATCCAATTGGAAGGCATAGATATGAGCACGTGAGAAAATCCTGAACACTCATTGGTGCACCAATTGTTTCTGCAAAAACTGCGTAAGTCAATTTTTCCAAATTTTCAAAAAACATTTTTTAAGTATTTTTTAAGTTTTAAAAGATATTAATTTAGATAGTCTTAATTAAAATGGGCATACTTTTTATTTATGAAAATATAAAAGCCTGTAGTTGTCATTTCAATTCTTAAAATGGACTTATTTAGATAGTCTGAAAAAGGAACCAAATATTAAAGAGAATCTAAATTATTGTATTTTAAAAATGTTTTTTGCCTATTGAAAAGTTGTAAAAATTTACTTACGCGGTTTTCGAAGAACAGCGACGATATGATTGTAAATTCTGAAAAAACCTCTTAAGTTGTTAGGGTGAGAATGCGATGATACGATGGCGACAGTACGATATGACTATCGCATTGTCGCCATCGTACTATCGCACTGTCGCCATCGTATTGTCGCACGACCGCATTGTCGTTATCGTACTATCGCGTTCTCGCATTATAGCCATCGTATTGTCGCACTGTCGTCATCGTATTGTCGCATTCTCGTCATCGTACTCTCGCGTTCTCGCCATCTGGATTTAAATGTGTAGCCATGATGGCCCTAACGGTATTCCGTACTTAGCGCATCTGCTTTGTCGCACTTGTGTCGGCGGGTTTAAGAGTCGAGAGATTCTTCATTTGTCGCTTCGGCTGGTAAATATGTCGTTCCGGTGCCCTCCAATACGATATAGCGATGTGGTGAAAAAAAGCCACCCTTATTCATTGATTGCAATCGGTTGATTCAATATCGACAAGAAAAAATCGCTCAAAGAGATTATGTTGCATACAAAATCACCTTCTATGAATGTAATATGTGGATCGAGTATCCATTCGTAGTCGAGTGCTCCTGTGTGCACAGGGAAACACTTTTATATCACAAAGTCACGGCTCTCTAAAATAATAGTGAATACAACCAGGCACACACAAATACAAGCTATGTAAGTGTTTGAGTAAAAAAGTACTGCTTGATTTCGCACGTACGTTCAATACATAAAGGGTGCTTACACTGAGGTGATTGTTGATCTAAATACCCACTTTATTGTTACTCGTGTCCATGTATAATACGGTCTTCACAGTATTAAATGCCTTCGTATATTCCGCACTTGTTTGCTAGTCTTTCTGCTTAAATAAAGCTCACCTGGAAAAAAAAGAAAAGCAAAAATATTTATGTCATCGCCTGAATGCACTAAAGCGGCGACATATTTATAGCGGTTGGTAAAGACATCCGCTCTCTAGCAGACACGTTAAAACTGTGCACTTTTAACTCATATCCCATAACTCAGAGAAAAAACAACTTTAAAATAGAACGACCTGGTGGTATGCATAATGCACATAGAACGAAGCTTCTCATAAAGATCTGTTCATTTCTTGCCACTACTTTTAATAAATCCCGAAAACGCAATGCAGTAATGCATCACAAACTGATTTCAAATATCGTCTAATGAACTATTAGAGACATTATTTATAAACAATATTGGGTTTACATAGCCATGTTTCCTTGCAACGAATCACAAAGGTGGGTATAGACGCTCGTCAGTGTGTCTTCGGGACAAATATATGCACTGTATCGCCAAACAAAATTAATTAACTCGAAATCACTGACTGGACAAACACTCTAGTCTTGAAAAATAGATATAGGCTTTTTTCGTCTACTGCTTTGCTCTTTTTGAATAAAGACGAAATTGAAAAACTTCCCTTCAGATTGCCAATTACGATGCTGTCCAGTAATCTTGCGCAGTTAAGGGTCAGTTGGTTTAAAAAAAAACAAGTTCTTTTATAAATTGACAACATAATATATATATATTTTATTATCATATGAAAATAAGAAGTCCGCGCGCTTATAAAAACAAAAATATCTTATTAATTCAGTGAAGAACCGTCCGATGTGATTTCAAAACAAACATGACTCACCTCATTTTCAAACTATCACAGCGTCCGGTAATCTTGCGCACTTGGTGTAATGATCTCATTAAGGCAAAATTGTGGAAATATGGTATCCAAATGGACTAAAAAAACATTCCAGAAAATTATTTTAAAAATCAGTTTGTAAAACCATTCAAATTTAATGTGGATTTATAGCTGTACTTTGGTTTCTTTGATGATGGTGGTGGCAAATATATGTTTTCCAGCAAAACAGAGTTCAAAAGTAACATTCAAGTCGCGAATGCTTCTATTTGGATTTGCTTATTAAATAAATAGTTATAAACTTATTTAGCTTTTTTAAAACGTTTATGTTAAAGCCAAGACTAACATGAACATGTGACAACATACAAATTATACAAAGAGAAACGTAATTAAATTAATTAAGAATGTACCAATGTTTACATACCACAATAATTAAACTGAGTATCAATTCTTACCATAAACATAGCAAAGCAAATAACGCAGACAAAAAATGTCATAAGGTTTTAGAATGAGAAGAGAAATATCAATACAATTTAAGAATGGTTTCATACAAAGTAAAGTTAGAGCTAAATTTAACACAAAAATTCACTAACATTACGTATTCGTCTTTTTTAGTTGTTCACAGCCCAAGTCAACCTAGCCACTCTTACAACAAATTTTTATAATCAAAAGTTCACATCCGGTTCACAACGGCTTCTAGCACGAAATTGGGACTCTCCTTTGTTGGTAATTTATTTACAATATACATAGTTTTTTACTGTACTAAATTGTAATCAGCAAATCGCGCTTATTGTAACATACAAGTACCACATTTATATCTTAATTATGTTACGTGATCTACATTTGCGACCTTGGCCTTTCCTTTTGCCGAACCCATTTTCCGTTCTTTTTATTGCCAGTTTTTAAAGCAAAGCTGCTAAACAAGACTCAATATATATTCAGTTGCTTTACAGTAAATTATTAAATAGAGTATTAAATTATTTAACATCATTTTGCCAATTTTCGATCTACAGTAATATTAAGAATGAGTAAAATATGATAACACAGTTAGGTCAAGGTCAATCATGTGTTCTATTTTTAGATCATTATCACACATAACATAGGCTGTGTAGTTAAACATGTTCTCTTTATCTTTGGTAATGCTTGATTAGTCATACAAACATTGATACACGTCTTTTTGCATAAATGTACATAACAATGGCATCACAGCATTTTTTTGTAAATTGGTTTTGAACATGTTAGTTTCTTTTGTTGACATTATTTTTAATTCTTATGGCAACAACACTGAACAGGTTGAACATAGCAGTGCTCCAGATAATTTTTTGAGAAATAGGGTTTTCACCCATTGATTTTGAAAAATAGGATGATTTCAGTCTTGAAATAGGGCAGTGCTTTCCACAGGTTTTTTTTCTGAAGCCCCGGTTTCGTTAGGGGTTTGAGGCCAATCATGGGCCCAGCTTTAATGTAAAATGAAAGTAATGGACAATTCAGCATATTTTACAGTAATTCCCTTGCATGAACCATACATGCCAGACGTCCCAATCTTGATGGGACAGTCTTTCTTTTGTGGTGTTTGTCCCAGTGTCCCGATGTAGCACAATTCGTCCTGACATTGGTAAAAAAAATACCTTCAATAAGTTCACAATAAATTTTGCTATTCAAGCTCCGTCTGGCTTAAAATTACCATCGCTAGCGACAGATGCATCATGGCTAATAAAATGCAAACACTTTTGTATTTCATGGCCAAAATCAAGTCCAAAGATACTATTACATGGGTTCTGAATATTATATCACCTGAGGCTAAAAAAAACGTCAAAACACCAATTTTGTATATAACACAAATTGCGTGCTGACCGATACACATGGACGTTTAACATAAATTTACTCTTGTTTTAAACTGATTTTGGGAAAATAGTTATTTTACATATTGCAGGGCTCCCTCTGTAGTTATTTTACATATTGCAGGGCTCCCTCTGGTCCAAAATTTTCTGCCTAATTTGGTGAGTGGCGAAGTAAGCCCTGATATTGCATCAATCTAAATTTAGACTTATTTGATGATTAGTTGAATAACAGTGCTCAATGCTAGCACATCGCTTTACAGGATTTACACGTGCCTTTGTCCCGAATGGATGTCTAATAGAGGCATGCCCCACATTTCACGTTATGGAGTCATCCGCATAGTGCACATGTGTGATTACTTCCGGACAATTGAGAACATCTGTGTTAATGAAATTCTTAGACAAATTTATCGTCAATATTGGCCAGACATTATGAGGTTTTGTAAGAAATATACTGATTACTGACTACAGTAAAGGTGGCAAAATTGATCGTTTAAGATGTCCCGCTTTTTGGTCAAATGTCCCAACATGTTTCATGGAATGTCCTGATTTGGACCTGAAAAATTCTGCCATGTATGCATTGACAGTGTGTGTTTTTTCAATGTCATGCATTGTTTTGAAATCAGCTGTTTTAATATGGAATAAAAATCCGTTTTTGGAGAAGCTGTGTATACTTACAAAATTATTTTTTGATATTTAACAGAGATGCCCTATTTATACAATTCAAACTCATCTAAAATGAATTTATTTGAAAGTTGGTACAATTGTAAAATAAACAAGTTTTCATGCATTTATTATATTTGCAATTTCACAACAAAATGTCATTTTCATCTTAAGGTTATACATGTATGTTCTTCATTTGGCATTTACAGTGTATTGAGAGACATTATGTTTGGCTCCTCTTAACTGTCGACTTAATGTCATAAACTCATAACCTATGGAACCTTAATGGAGTCGACAGTAAAAATACTAACCTTGATAGTTACAGTTTTATTTTGTAAACTGTGTTAAATAACTATAATCGATATCAGATACATGTATGTGATATTTCGGTCATAGGTCCTCAAACAGTATATACCAGTAAAAAAAAAATTATTGCCAGTATTTGATTCCACCAAAGTTAAAAATAAGGTTTAAAGCTCAATTTTTCAAATACTACCACCCCAGCGATGGTCTGAAAGCCAGATACATGTCATATTTGGTTATATGTCCTTCGTTTGGCATTTCCAGCATTCTTGTGTGACATCATCATTTCTTGTATGGATCCACTAAAATGTCAACTACATGTATATGTCATAATATCAGGAAATTTAATGAAGTAGAAAGTAAACATACTTACTTAGGCTCATTGGGTCATTGTCGACCTGAAATGGCGCACAAGTCACCTCGGGGTGACTAGAAGCCCATTCATGTCACCCTGGGGTGACTTCAAGCAGACGCTAGTCAACCCAGGGTGACATGAATCGGCTTCTAGTCATCCATGTATTTTTGTATCAAACGGCACCGCTTCGCATTTCGATGTCCTAAAAAGTGCGCGTGTTCGACTTGAAAGCAGCTTATTACGAAAACAACAACATGTAAATAAAAAATAGAAAAAAAAGAAACTTTTAAAATCATAAGAGTATGTGTGATAAGATGTTGTTCACTCTCTAGAGGCCACATTTATTGTCCAATCTTTATGAAATTTGGTCAGAAGATTGGTTTCAATGATATCTTGGATGAGTTCGATAATGGTTACGTTTGCTTGAAAAACATGGCTGCCAAGGGGCGGGGCATTTTTCCTTATATGGCTATGGTAAAATCTTGTTAACACTCTAGAGGCCACATTTACTGTCCGATCTTCATGAAACTTGGTCAGAAGATTCATCCCAATAATATCTTGGACGAGTTCGAAATGATGCCGGTTGGTTGAAAAAACATGGCGGGGCATTTTATCTTATATGGCTATAGTAAAACCTTGTTAACACTCTAGAGGCCACATTTATTTTCCGATCTTCATGAAACTTGCTCAGAAGATTCATCCCAATGATATCTTGGACGAGTTAAAAAAAGATGCCGGTTGGTTGAAAAACATGGCCACCACGGGGCGGGGCTATTTTCCTAAAATGGCTATAGTAAAACCTTGTTTACACTCTAGAGGTCACATTTATTTTCCGATCATCATGAATCTTGGTCAGAAGATTTGTCCCAATGATATCTTGGATGAGTTTTTTGGAAATGGTTTTCGTTGCTTTAAAAATATGTCCACCAGGGGCGGGGCATGTTTCCTTATTTGGCTATAGTAAAACCTTGTTAACACTCTAGAGGCCACATTTATTGTCCAATCTTCATGACATTTGGTCAGAAGATTGGTCTCAATGATATCTTGGATGAGTTCGAAAATAATTATGTTTGCTTGAAAAAAATGGCTTCCAAGGGGCGGGGCATTTTTCCTAATATGGCTATACTAAAATCTTGCTAACACTCTAGAGGCCACATTTACTGTCCGATCTTCATGAAACTTGGTCAGAAGATTCATCCCGATAATATCTTGGATGAGTTCAAAAATGATGCCGGTTGGTTGAAAAACATTGCTGCCAGGGGGCGGGGCATTTTTAACCAGGTTTTCCGAAGGAAAAAACTGGTTATTAGATTGGCGAATGCGGGCGGGCTGGCTGGCTGGCTGGCGGGCTGGCGGAATAAGCTTGTCCGGGCCATAACTATGTCGTTCATTGTCAGATTTTAAAATCATTTGGCACATTTGTTCACCATCATTGGACGGTGTGTCGCGCGAAATAATTACGTCGATATCTCCAAGGTCAAGGTCACACTTTGAGTTCAAAGGTCAAAAATGGCCATAAATGAGCTTGTCCGAGCCATAACTATGTCGTTCATCGTCAGATTTTAAAATCATTTGGCACATTTGTTCACCATCATTGGACGGTGTGTCGCGCGAAATAATTACGTCGATATCTCCAAGGTCAAGGTCACACTTTGAGTTCAAAGGTCAAAAATGGCCATAAATGAGCTTGTCCTGGCCATAACTATGTCATTCATTGTGAGATTTTAAAATCATTTGGCACATTTGTTCACCATCATGGGACGGTGTGTCCCACGAAAGAATCACGTCAATATCTCCAATGTCAAGGTCGCCACGACTAAAAATAGATTTAAAAAAAAAAACAACTTACAAAGGGGGTTAATTTTTTTTGGTCATTTCAAAAGTTCAGTTTGAGTTTTCTCCCTTTATCATTTTTTTTTTCACAATGAAAACCTGGTTTTGTGACAATTTTGTCCCTTGTTCCTTATATGGCTATAGTAAAACCTTGTTAACACTCTAGAGGCCACATTTATTTTCCTCTCTTCGTGTAACTTGGTCAGAAGATTTGTCCCAATAATATCTTCTTATCTCGGTTGAGCGACTTTGTGCCTTTCAGACTCTCTTGTTTTAGACATTAAGCTCTACTTTCGTTTTTGTAGTATTTTTACACAAATTCCCTCGCATATAAACGACCGAATCATGTATTTTTTTTTTGTTGAAAAAGTAAAATTGTTGCTGATGGTGACTTTATGCTGATTTCGAGGGTGACTAGGATCGGCTTGAAGTCATCCCCTGGTGTCCAGAAATTGCTTTCTCCCCTGGGTGACTACAATCTGCTTCATGTTCCCCGGGGGTGACGAGCGTCGGCTTGAAGTCACCCTAGGGTGACAAGCATCTTCTGCTAGTCATCCCCGGATTACTTTTTTGGCCATTTCATGGCGACAATGACCCAATGAGCGTTACTTAGCAAGCAAATAATGCATATGTCCAGTGGTGTTAAATCACAGGATAGCTTTTGTACTGGTTTGGAAAATAATGACCTTGCTGAACTTCAATCAGTGCTCCAGCTAGGATTTGAAAAGGTCAAAATGGCACTTAAGCACCCACAGGCATAATATCCCTGCAGTGCTCCAGCTAGACCTAAATCGAAGGGCGCCGCGCCCTGCCCTCCCGAACCTCCGCCCTGCCCCCCCAAACCCCCGCCCTGCCCCCCCCCCCCCCTCTATAAAAAAAAAAAAAATTTTTTTTTTTTTTTTTACATATGATAATTCATAAATCTCTTATTTAATTGTAATTATTGTAATCTTCATTGTAGACATTATATTTGAATGGTTTAATAATAATGGGAATAATACAATTATTTATAACATATAAATTAACATGCAATAGGAAGCATTCCAGAAACACCCGCGCGCTGGAACGTGCCCTTTTCACAAAATACTGGGCGTCGAAGGTGCCCATTTGACAATATACTGCGCGTCAAAAGTGCCCTTTTGACAAAAAAGCCCCCCTGTCCTTTTCAAATCCTAGCTGGAGCACTGTCCCTGTGGTATATTTTCAATAAAGCATGTGTTGTAATATATCAGCAGATACATATTACTAATATGTATATATTTTATTATGCCCCCATTCAAAGAAGAGGGGTATATTAATTTGCTGGATGTCGGTCGGTCTCTCCGTTGACCAGTTTTTTCCGATCGATAACTCGTCAACAGACTGACCGATTGGCTAGATACTTCACATGTGAATTGGCCTTGAACAGAAGATAACCCGTATTGATTTTGGGGTCACTAGGTCAAAGGTCACTGTCACTATAAGTGTGAAAAGCTTTTCCAATCAATAACTCGTCAACAAATTGACCGATGGGCTAGATACTTCACATGTGTATTGGCCTTGAACATTAGATAACCCCTATTGAAATTGGGGTCACTAGGTCAAAGGTCACTGTCACAATAATTGTTCTCGATCAATATCTCGTCAAGGAATTGACTGATTGGCTTGATACTTCACATGTGCATAAGCCTTGGACAGTAGATGACCCCTATTAAAATTGGGGTCACTAGTTCAAAGCCCTGATGGGGGGGGGATATGTCTTCAACCACGGAATCCTTGTTTTAAATGTATTTTCATTTAATGTTTTTTCATTGATTAATAAAACTAGTTGCACAGTGTAAATTTTATTCATGTTTTCCAACTTTAATTAATTAAAATGTCTTGTATAATAATATGAGCAAATAATATAAGGCTTGGCAGGTGTCGAAGAGGGCCAGGTGGGAACTCAGGTGGCAAGGTCCTACGCCTGTCTGTTTGAACAAGCTGGAGCACTGTTAATTTATCGAATAACATTTATGTTTATCTTATGTTGCAGAAATGGCAAGAGATATGTCATCGAAACCTGGAATGCTTCTCCAGAACATTATCCATGATGAAGTGGTTGCTCTTTGTCAGGCGTTTTACAAGTCAGCTCGCAGCCTGGAGATTGATGGCATCATATGTGTCACTGTATTAGATTCCAAAGAGCAGCAAGTGATTAAAATACACAAAACTTTAACGTCAATTTCTGGGAAACCTAATGAAGAAGAAAGACGCCAAAATTCACAACCAGACAGTGTTCTTGTACCTCCAAACTTTCAGAGTGACATTGCAACACTTGACAGTTTATTAAAATCAGCCACAGCTTCTTGTAAAGATCCTCAAATTGAAAACTATAAAAACAAGCGAAAAAGAAAACCACCAAAGCAAAAACAATATTCCAACATTGCTGAGGAGGTGCCTGACAAGATTTATTCACAAAAGTCAGAGGAACAAGTGACAACTAATGATACAGTTAATGGAGATCCATATAGGGTACAAAAGGAAGTTTCAAGTTTAGTACAAACAGATTCACAAAGAGCAGATTCTGCAATTCCAGAGAACATTGTCATAAAGACAGAGCCCCAAGATCCAGAATATGACAGTCTCAATGAACATACCACAGGTATTCAAAATGGTATTATAAGCCATGAGAAAAGTGTTAATGAACACAGACCTGCATCAGAACCTATTTTGGGTAATGACAAATGGCATGAAAATAGCCCGGACTATAATTTAGTAAAAGTTGAAAAAATGCCTGAAACAGATGAGAATGTTTTCCTTGACTATTATAGAAATGAAAGCATTGATAGAAGAGTTTCTTCAGGTGAATTACTTGTAGAAAAAAACGGGGACAAAAGTGAAAACATTGGTGGCAGTGACGGGTCTGCATTTGACAGGTTTAGCAGTGACATGCAGCAGTTCAGCAGTTTTCCCACACGCCGTAGAATAAAAAAGCCTATTGATGGGGCAAAATGGATTGAACTGGTGAAGAACAATGTAACACGATATCAGGAAGCTCTTAAGAGAGCTGGCAAAATGGACGTGGCTGTGAATGAATTGATATCCGATGAACATCGTCTCCCCAGAGGTGCTTCTTGCCCAATCACGGAAAAGCAAAACCAGTCAAGACTTCCTAATTTAATCAACATGTTGAACACACCTCCCCTCTCAAGAACTCGCATAATGGCCATAGTACCCTTGGATGGAGATACAGGAACCAGTAATTTGAAAAAGGATTCAAGCATTCCTGTGAATGATTCTAGAAGTAGCTCAGACTCTCCATTGCCTCAAATCAAAATTGAGGTTGATGATGTTGATGCCTCATATACTGGTGACCATGGTGACAAACACACAACAAATCAGTCACCATCTTTAATTGGCAATTCTTTGTTGCAAAATCAGAATCAAAACCAAACATCTGGTAAACTGGAAAATCGCTACCCAGCTCTCTTCAGTCAACTCCAAACAGGACTTCAAGGTAGTTTATCAAACACGGTCGTCAATTCTGAATCATTAGTCAATAGACTTCCATTCATTTCATTCCAGGATATCTTTTCTACAACATCCTCGTCGCCTAAAAGTGTTGAGCAAGCAGAAAAGGTTAAGCATCAATGGAATTGGAAGAAACGGAAAGTGCGAAAAAGTCACGATCCTGTAGAAAATTTGCAAAGAAACTCTAAACATAAGTCTGACTCTGACAATGATTGGAGACCAAATGTAGCGAGTGACTGCAGTGTTGAATCAGGGGAAAGAGACTCTGCGTGGGATAGCCGGACAGACAGACCCAAGAGAAGAAAAAGTGCAAAAATAAATTTTGCAGAATTAGAAAACTCTGATATTGAATTTGATGAATATGACGAGGATGAGGGTTCAGCATCTTTTCCACAGTTCGGGAGTTCAGCAGAAGAAATAGGAACAAGCTATAAACCTGATAAGTCAAGCAGTGTTCAGCTAATGCAGGCATTAGCAAGCAATGCTGCTGCTATAGGCAGTCAAAGTGTGTTAAATAGTGGTGGACTACCGTGCAGTATTTGTGGATTGGACTTCAACCAGGAGTACCGAAGGAACTACCATATGATAAAAGTGCACGGAGTTGCTCATGAAAGTGAAACACACCTGTTCAGATGACATTGTATACATTGCTTAAAAAATGTATAATGTGACACTAATTGTTGTTTAGTTTTAAATTTCCAGAAGTGATAATGCCACTGAGTAATTTCTTTATGTATATATTGTATTTTTTAGAAAGCAAACATCAGCCTAGTATAACAGACATACATTGTATTTTATTGTTTGTTTTTTTACATCACAATCTTTGTTATGAAATTTACCATGACTTGATTCTTGATACATGTAGGTTCAGTTACAACATGCATTCAATTTAAATGCATTCAGTGCATATGCACTGTAGAGTAGTATGGTAATTCAATTTGAAATAAAATAGAGATGTACGTAAGCACTACATTCTTTTCATTCTGTGAAAGCTGGAAAAGGAGAAACACTTGTTTAAGCTCACCTTTGCACATACATGTAGTGCTTGTGGAAGCTTTTAGGATGAGGTGATGTCAGTTGTCCGTCAGGGTGTGAGGTGCTCCGTAAACTTGTTCATCTAATGACTTATTCAGCTTTCCCACAGATTTTAACTTGACAGATTTTAACAAAACTTCATTATCCACCATGCCCCTGCATGGTTTCAAAACATACCACAGCTATTACACTAACATCACAAAATCTCATATTACTGTTTTGTTTCTATGTGTGAGTGATATAGAGCCTTTAGGCCCTCTTGTTATTTTTGTATGGTTTAATGTGGTAATATCAAACTATTGATGATTTTATCTGTTTTAAACAGTGAAAAAAAAACGGTAAACTATGGATTATATTCACTGTTTCTCTGTTAAATAAAAGTAAGAACTAGAAAAAAATCTCATCAAACCCTCAGTTTCGGAGGTTTAATATTTGGTATGTTACATGTATTGCGGTCTTCTACCAAATTCCTTTAAATCATGTCCCTTGGGACCAAATGGACTCTTGAGGGGCGTCTCTTGTTTCTTTTACAGTATCCACACTAGCCCTGAAAAGTACTTGAAAAAGAAGTTGCAATTGTAAAGTACTTAAATTGGGTATACATGTAGCTTGAAAAAATGCCCAAATGGTACTTAATTTTGACACTAATACTTTCAATTAATTAGCAATCAAGCCAGCTTGGACAGTTTTGGGGCATGTCGGTTAGAGCCTGAGGTTAAGGTCACCCTTCCTTAAAATAGAAAAATGGCATACGCTTACTTAAGTTTCAACAAATGTATTGCACTGAAATTTTGGGCCGAGGTAGATTACACGCAGACCTCGTTTGGCATGACAGCTGTTGCCAGGTTAAGGTCACTGCCACTTAAATGTATAAATGATTGACGGTGAATAACTTGTGTTTGGATGGTGGAAATGCAGTTCAAATTTGTGTGTAGGCCACATAAATGCAAACCTAGCCGGGAGTTAATTTGGTACGCTTTAGCTCAATCTCATGGTTACTAAAATAAATTAATGAAGTGTTTTTAATTTGATCTGGGCAATAATTAAATTTTAGACACACACACACACACATTAAAAATTGGTATTTTTAGCTCGACCATTATATATGAAATATATATAGTGGAGCTATCCTACTCACCCCGGCGTTGGCATTCCCGTTAGCGTGCAAATCTTAAAGTTTGTGTACCACCCCAAATATTTCCTATGTCCTTTGACATATTGCTTTTATATTTTGCATACTTCTTGACCAACATGACCCCAATCTATAAACAAGAGCAGACAACTGTATCAAGCATTTTGACAGAATTATTGCCCCTTTTATACTTAGAATATGCATATTATTAATAAATCTATGTTAAAGTTTGCGTACCACCTCAAATATTTTCTCTGTCCTTTGACATATTGCTTTCATATTTTGCATACTACTTTACCAACATGATCCCAATCTATAAACAAGAGCAGACAACTGTATCAAGCATTTTGACAGACACTATGGCCCCTTTTATACATAGATAATTGAACATTTTGCTTAAATTGCCATAACTAATTTATTTATGATCACATTTGATTCATACTTTGACAAAACAACACTTACCTGACATACCACAATGCACTCCTTATTTTTGAAAGATCATCTATTAAATGACCACACACCCACATTATACCCCCCCCCCCCTCTCCATGATGGCTTACGTTATACTGTCAAGCACTCGAATAGTCGAGCGCGCTGTCCTCTGAGAGCTCTTGTTTATTTATTTAGCAGCATCATAAATACTAGATACATATAAGCAAAACTTGTGTTCAAAAATAGCCACATCAGTTAAACACATGCACAACAAATTGGATGTACGGATGGAAAGAATACCCCATTACAACTATTTTTATTGGGGGTTATTAAACGTTAAACGTAACAATATCTTTAGTATCAAAACTATCGTTTATGTATGAATACACACCTGTGGTTTAGTGGATTTGTACTTCAGTCTAAATTGCTAAACCAGATACTGGTCCCAACTTTCATACTGCACTTTCTCCACCAATCATTAAATTAACGCATCAACATACGTAAAACACAGCAGGTCGGGTTGCTGTCCCCTACGGAGGGGTTTGCGCTTTGTGCGTCTGTGAGTCTGTCTGTCTGTCACACTTTTCTGGATCCTGCGATAACTTTAAAAGTTCTTAATATTTTTTCATGAAACTTGCAACATGGATAGATGGCAATATGGACATTATGCACGTCATTTCATTTTGTTCCTTCGTCAAAAATTGTGGTGCTATGGCAACCAAAAAAATTATTCTGAAAATGGTGGAATTTCTGACAATGGTGGAGCCGGTAGGGGACCATATTGCTTGACAATAACACTTGTTGTATATGTCGCATAAAAGAAATTGAATAAATAATCATAAAAATATATCTGTTATTGATGAATCCATTTGCATGGAGAGATTTGGAAAACTGATAGTTCCTTGAAGAATTCCAATATGTCATACAAGGAATTCGTTGTGCTGTCGCGCTTTTGCCGTCGCGCTTTGTTTACTGTCCCTGTTACGTTATATGGATAAAAGTGTGTATAGGGTGACCTACTACATGTATTAATGGTATTTTAAGAGTATTATGTAATAACCTGACAACACATACATCATTGTCACGAATAATACAACAAATTCAATACAGTTGAACGAGAGGTTCTATGATAGGTAACCAGGCAGTGAGCATTATCAGCGTGTGTTTGTTTCATATTTGATGCTGTTTGAATCCACAAGTGCAATCGACATCACTTCCTTCTCGTTCGATTATTTTATGTTTAAGTGTTTGAAATACGACGAAATATGATGGATGTGTATTGCTAAAACACCAATAACGTATTACCATTAGCCTAGCTTTATCAACCTCGTCATGCGAAAATGGGCGTGATGCAGCCTGCGCAGGCAGTGCCGAATACGGCCAGGAGCTAGCATGTCCGCTCTGAAGTAAAAGCAAGTTTCGTGGTCTCTTATATAAGCGTACAGAGTTTCACTTGTGCTGCTTTCCCTTACAACACAATACCATACCAAACATGAAAATATTTCAAGTGATACAATGCGCATTTTTCACTGTTGAATTGATCTGAAAAGAATTAACAGGTTAAACGAGTTAGTTAAAATGTGGTAACTGACCAATTATCTACAACTAATCTTGCTACCAGTTGTTTATAAAAATATATATTATATTCGATACTTTACATGACTGCACAGTCCTCTAATCGACCAAAGTAAAAGCCTTCTTGAAGACGCTCAATAAAACTTTTTATCGAGTAACTTTTTATCGCATAAATATGTTCCCGATTCATTAAACAGGATGCAGGATTGAAGGGGTTCACATGGAGTTTACACACGGCTGGACAGAATGTCAACACACCGTATTTTTGTGAATATCTCAAGGTATTGAAATAAACTTGAATTAATATTTAATGCATAACAGACGAGTTTTCTTGCAGTTTTTGCCGATATCTTAAGATTTAAGAATAAATCCTTGAATAGTTTGAAATCGGTGCCAAAATTTCACGTTGCGTACAACATAACCGTGTACATGAATGCTTTATACATGTTCGACCAGGAACACAGGCTTATTAAGTGAAGTAATTTTAAATTGCCATAAGCAGCATACAAAACCACTGTCTGTTATATATATATGCACTGGTTGCAATTCTTAAGAAAAAATATTTAAAAGTTATTTTGAAAAAAGCACTATTTACCGATGTGTTTACATCCATAAACGGTTAATTGTGAACCCTACAAATTCACGCCATCATGCAACCTGAAACAATCTACTTAAAGGGGCCTTTTCACAGATTTTGGCATTTTTTAACTTATTCATTAAATGCTTTATATCGATAAATGCAAACATTGGATCGTAAAAGCTCCAGGAAAAAATCAAGAATAAAATTAAATAAAGGAAAAGAAGATTGCCCGGACCAGGTTTCGAACCTGGAGTCCTGCCAGAGTCCTGAAGTAAAAACGCTTTAGCCTACTGAGCTATTCCGCCGAGTACATATACTTGAAGTATTTTATACCTTATATAAGCAATCTTCGTAGTTTCACAAAATTTAACGACAAAAACAGAACTCTCCAAATTATTCAATCGTTTCGCGTTGCAACGCTTTATAATTTTTAGGTTTTAGAATCGTCAAAAGATGCATATAATGGCTATATTAGACCATGGTAAATGTTCAGTATTACTGTTTCCTCACAAATATCATAACTAAAACGAAAATTTGCGAATCTGAAACAACTTTTTTCAATTTTGTCAATTTACCAAAGCGTGAAAAGATCCCTTTAAAGAATATTCTCTGAAACTGCATTGGTGATATTAACCAAAATTTGCATTAATAAATTAATATTCATTGTGCGGTCATTTACCAAAATACTTCAAATTATTTAGATTCATTTCAAAGTCACGGCGACCTTTGACCTAAAATGTAAATATATTATGTAAAAAAACTTTCGCAATGTTATAATCAGGGATGTAGATAAACTTAAGACAACTGCTCTTGAAAATCACGACAGTTATTTCCCTTTATATCTGAATAAAGTTATTGACTAGAAATTTTGTCATGAGAAAGTTTCATTTAATATTGTAAAAATTGAAAAAACTATTTCTATCGTATGAGGCATTTCAGCTAAATGAAGTAATCACTTTATTATACCACAGGCGCTTGGCTCGGTAAATCGATTGTTTAATCGCATACATTAAATCAGTTTAAACAAGAAATATTTTTTAAAAAGATACACGGCGTTGATTGTGGTTGGAGTTGGGGAAAGGTAAAGAGTTCAATGAATGAGATCAAAGATAGCGAATGTCTTTTTCTGTGCAGTTCTTATCTGCATCACACGCAGTACGGGATGTTACGCGGATTTTTCGCGGCTTATTTTACATTATTACATATTGCTGGTCATAAACCTTTAGATACAAAACAGAAAACCAAAAGAAGAATGGAAGTGAAATAAAAACATATGAGTCAACCGGCCACACGCGAAGTATCCGTACATATTTTAAATATTTATACGCGCGTTCTTCGAACAAACCTTTTAGGGGTTTGTCGGGCATTGCTATTTAATTCGATTATTAACAGTATCGAGAGTCATCGCGCTCATGCTTAATACATTAGTCAATATGGTGGAATAATTCTTGTTAAGGGGTGTTGCTGCAGTTTTGCTGTTTTTTCCATCTAATCGATTTTGTCCAAAATTTATATTTACGATATATATACAAATACCATATGAAAAATGAAATAGAAACATAGCGTCAATGACCTTGTTTTGATTTTATTCACCATTATATAACATTACTTTTTCAATAAAACGGAAAAATCTCTAATTGCGTAAAAATAATTAATAACCTATGAAATTGGCAACATGTAGATATTACATATGCTAAGATACATCATATACCATTTAATTAAAACACAAACTACCAATAAAATCGAGTACACAGGTTAAATGTTAAGAAAATTATTTTTTATAATTTTTATGTCACCCCAAAAAACGTCATTTTTTACTATTGTAACCTCATTAATGGAATTAAAAATTGTTCTGCCTAGTAGAATTCTGCGAAACTGATCAAATACGTTCATCTACGTATTGTCATTATAAAACACAAATAAAATAGGGGGTCACTTCACTTTTAACAGAGATCTTTGTTTTAACAATCTCTACCGTCTGCGTCAAATTTCATAAAAAACAGCAATTAGGCAAAACCCAAGTACCGGTACATAGATTGTTAGAAATATGCATAAACATTAGACATTGTTTACAATCTTAACTGGGATCACAACAAAAGACATAAATAAAAAACAATATTTAATCACAATCATAAGACCATACAGTATCAAACTCGACCTTAATCATTAATAACTTACATGTACTTGTTCACAGATTTCGACATGTTTGGAAGTTTGTGATTACATGCTTTAAATTGATAAATGTAAACAACAGAACTCAAGAGCTCCAGTATAAAACAAGAATGAAATTTAAAAAAAGGAAAAAGTTTTTAAAAAGTTAACCCCATCTGGGATCGATCCTCTGACAATTGTATTATGAACCAACTCGGTCATTTCCGTATTTTCTGATGATACTGATAACAAACATATTGAGTTGTGATAATCGCATCATCGGTGTTGCTATAAATATATCCTTGGTTAAATAAACTTCCGCAACACCCCTTAAATTAATCAAAAATAATATTTATCATGGTATTGTTGAAAACACAATAGGAATCTATTATTGACATACCATAATTATATCGCTGAATATCTTCATTTAACATATTTCTGGTCTAAAGAAAATCCCAGTGCACCTAGTTCACGCGATAGCGTCTATATTATATAACGATTATTTTACTGGCCGCGAACTGACCCTGATACCTTGCGGATTGGAATGCAATGCATTAAAGTGAGGCCACGCTTCCACTGCTGGAACGACGGCTTGTTTAAAACTTTAAACTTTTACATGTTAAATGTTAAATATCGAAAACAATTTAAAATGGTTTGGCCAAAACGAATATTAGGATAGGGAAAAACGATACTTTTATGAAATGAAATATACTAGTACACAGACAGGAATATGGAAGTAATTTCTAAATATGAGAACATAGCCTTTAAGTTCAAACGCCAATGCGCTGGCAATCCTCTGAAAATAAAAGGTGCACGCACAAACCGTATTGATGTCAAGAGTTAAGTTTAAAACTGTTCTATCTATCAAGCCTTTTCATTAGAGATAAAATTGTTTCATGCTGAACACGCAGTAAAACAGTGTTACGAAGACGCGGACATGTTTCCAATGTTTTGGCGGTATGCTCAAATCAGCCAATGAAATAAATGAAGTGTATTCATTTGTGTCTAGCCGCGGTCAGGTCAGGTAAGGTCAAAAGTGACGTTAAACAGCTACGTCGAAAAATTCCAAACTTTATTAAGAAGTACGGTACAGTAAATGGCTGTTTCCACATTTTGTGTGCACCTATTTTCGAAGGATAATATAGATTCGCATTTGTTCAACCGTCGGTCATTTATTTCAAGCCTTACTCGAAAAGTATTCAGTCGGGCTTGTGACGCGTTTGTGTAAAAAGTATTGCGCTTCCAGAGATGATACTAAAAACCTAAACATGCTTTTGTTTAGATTTTAAACTTGCATTGTCTCGGAAACAATGCGTATCAATGCGTAATTAATACAGGATTTGAGACGTGTAGAAACTTACAGATGTTACTGTTATTTAGATATATAATAACTACAGGATGTCAGGCTTCTATGAAATTAATCGCTGTTACTATTTAGATACATTCTAATAGTTTATGGGACTATTTCCCGTCTGGGTCATTAACCAACTAGATTAAACGCATTTTAAAGTCATGATTCACATACAGATAATGTGCTGTGAATTTTCATGAAAACCGTACACCAAAAACTGCAAATATGTTGCTGGTGCAGTATTATTGAAACGTTCCCGACAATATTGTCGCGCGCATCGCCTGTGTCAATAGCTCAATGATCAAGGTCGTACATTGAAGTTTTGCTATTCAAATCGATGAATCGATTTGTTGCAATGAAAGTTAGGGGGTTGCTGAGAAAATAAACTGTTATCGGGGTTCAAAATATTTGGTTTTACACGTTGATGAAGTAGTGTTGCGAACGTTTACCTTAAGCGATAAATTGTATTTGATAAAAGGCAATTTAAGTACTAAAACTTACAAGTATACGTGTAGTTTATTAAAAGAATTTGGACTAAAGCGATGGTTCTCATTCGATAAAAGCCAAATATTCCCGTAACCTCTTGATATATACTCCGTATAGAAACACATTAATGATATTATCGTGTCTGCGCAATGCATGCATCTTTGTTACTGTTTTTACTTGGCAGTCAACTGATCTTATAGATAAATTTTATCGTTAAATTTGACCCGGAATTCAAGGTTGAAAACACTATTGTCCGTTCAATAATGTGCTCTAAGTGATGTTGGGCAGTTCAATGGAAATCTATTTTACAAGTCATTTACAAGTAATTGTTGTGTGAACGCAAGGTGTTGAAAAATCATCGAGCGACAATATGCATCATTCGAGCTGAAATGAAAACTAAATCGGTTAAATGTTCAGCGTAAATGTCGCATACGTTTTACTGTTGGCATCCAGTTATGACTAATGTCGTCTTGTGTGATCTAAAATGTTATGTTCATCAAATGCTGGTGGTAAACAGTCTGGTGACATTCCTATCGCAAGGACAAATGACATTTAAAAAAGCTAGCTAGTTAGTAGACAGGTTTACTTTAAGGATAAATATCTGTGTAAATGTAATAAACTGTATACCGATTCAGATGAGCCAACCATATGCTTATAACATAGACTTTGATCCATCATATGATGAGGCGTGGAACAAGAAGCGTTTATACGACTTTTTTGGCCTTTCACCCCTGATTGCGTCATTCAGGTCATTGGGTACGCATTCGTTTAACGCGTTAACGAGTGTGTGTGTGTTAACGATGGATTATTTAGAGGATAATACACGGCTGAGATAGGCCGAGCAGAGATAATTGGCCCGCAGGGGGTTTAACCCTGGTTTGCGACCTGGTGTCAATTATCACTTTCCGGCCCGGCTCAGCCGTGTATTAGCGTCTATAATATATATCTTACTTTTATACTAAACTATAGATGGGCACATGTTTTGAATCATACTATAATACTATTTTTGTTCTTCACTAAAATTTATGAGAAACCAGCTTTCCGTACTTATATTTTTATTAAATTGATTACGCAATTTATGACGTATCTCGTGTGACGTAATTTAAATGACGAAACTAGCTAGACGCTTTGGATTTGAGGACAACATCAATTCGGACTTGGAGGGTTTTTATTTAAAAAAATAAATATTTTTTAAGCATCGAACGATTACTGTGTGTGTTTACAATGGATTATTATCATATTATGAATGTGAATAACAGTGTTGGGATATAAAACTGGAATGAAACTGGTGAGACTCCATATCGATTTCGTTACAATGTCGAACAATTGATGGATTAATTTAAAAAAAAGTGTCAGTGAAATTGTTCTTTAACTTTTTGAAGGAAATCGATATTGAATTAAAATGGTAATTTCTTTGATGAATGAGTCGTTCCTTTGTCAGTCGATCAAAGAATGTCTATCCACAAAGAATTGCCTGCTTTCATCGGCCCGTATTCACCAACCACCTAAGGGAAAAAAATTACCTAAGGTTGTCATTTTGCCTTAGGTTTTTGCCTTAAATTTAAGGAAATGCCTTAAGTCATATTCACAAACTTCCTAACCTTAGAAATACGCCTAAGGTTGACCGTTTTTTCCCTCAAAGTTAAGGGACGTGTACACCTCCCTTAAGTCCAAAGAAATCACCTTAAAAATGGCGCCGTAGCAGACGAATTTCCGTTGTTTTCGCCTTTTTTTGAGCAAACTCCATCCCAAAGGTATGTATTCTTTGAAATGTATCACCGTTCTAAACACAGACCGATATGTATTCCAATTACTTTCAGAGTCCGGCTTTTAAACAGTATAACGGAAGTAACATTGTTGTTAACTTACGCGAATTTTGTGATTACCATAATAATTGCATTTTTGTATCATTTAACGTCATTTTCAGTGCATGCATCATATGTTTGAAGAAATGGAAGGGATATGAGTTTAAAGTGGCAATATGAACTTGAACCTGGGATGTGTTTACATATCTGTCATTGTGGTTATACTGTATCGCATGTCAGATTGTGTTTACCTTTCCCTTTTGCAATGTACGAATGTGTGTTACTGTATCATCTCGGAATTATTAAGTAAGTACAGTCCAACCTGTCAATAAAGACCACTCAAGGGATTTGGTCGTTGTGGTCTTTGTTCACAGGTGGTCTTTATTCGCAGGGTCGATCGAAAGTTTGCAAAATATGCTAGTAGTTTTTTAACAGGTACCTTATCTATGTATGTGCTCTATTGTTTAAATGTTTGAATACTTATGCATGTTTAATGAAATAAAGGATTGAAACACAGTTTTGTTTTACATTTGTATATTTATTACATGTTGTATTTCTATTCCCTTATGTTTTTATTATTTATTTAATTTATCATATTCTGTATAAATAACATTTGATATACATTTATACGTACATGTACATGTAATTCTACAAAGAACAAAGTACAAAATACACATAACATAGCAAACATTTATACATGAAATACATGAATCACTACTACACAACCAGTAAAGTTGACAGTAATGGACAATAAATGACATCTGATATTTATATACGCGAATTCCGACTCACGCTTAGGGCGTTTACTTTCACAGTTTACGTTCTCCTCGAATTCGTCCATTATCTCATGTTTACGCTTTAAAATGCTCTGAATTTGAGTTTTTCCTACACAAAGATCACTAGCCACTCGTCTACAACTGTGTCCTTTACCTAACAAACTAATGACCTTAACGCGTTCTTCCAACGTCAAGAACTTACGCTTGGAAGCCATGCTGGTTAACTTGAAATGACAATTTACTTTTCTATAATCTATGAACGTCTTATTACGGAGAAATTTAAGAAGAGAATGACTATCAAAATGTTTGTCTTTAATAGGCATCGTAAATGATATGAAACCGTTAATTTCCTTAATGAGTTTATGAAAGCCCCAAATTTGTCTTTGATATTTTCGGCAATTAGTAGATAAATCGCGAGTCACTTAAATACAAAGGCAAATTTTTACACTTTTGACAAACTGTCAAATGCATAAAAGAAGCAGGCGACTACCAATTAGCAATGCATGTTAAATAAACAAACAACTGCTATCGAGTGCAATAAACTGTCACTTGCCAATATCTCCATAGCGACCGACGAGTCCACTGGTAAGATGTGTATCACGTGACTACGCAGAGTCCTGGCGGCCATTTTGTTATTTGAAAGTTGCGAAATCGTTGATTTTTATGATTGCAGTGGTCGTTGTAAGCTATCAAAATGGAGATTTGGGAATGTAAAAGGGTGGTCGTTGGTCTTTGTTCACAGGTGGGCTTTATTCGCAGGTTCAATATATAGTGAAATCGTTCGGGAGGAAATCGGTGTGGTCGTTATTGACTGTTGGTCGCTATTAACAGGCGGTCGCTTGGGCAGGTTGGACTGTACACACTTTTTTCTATTAATTTGCTTAAATGATTGACTTTCTTTTTCAGAATGGCAAGACGTTTCATTAATAGAGTTGATTTACTCGACAGTCTTCAAAACTCTGAGTTGATTGAACGCTATCGTTTGGATAGGCAAGGGATTTTATTTTTAAATGACAAACTGACTCCTTTTATTGGACCAACAAGCTTCAGGAACAATAGTTTAAATAGTATTGAAAAGATTTTGATTGCTTTAAGATATTTTGCTACATCTAGCATTCAACTTAATGATGGAGATATCCATGAGGTTTCGCAGCCTACAGTTTCAAGGGTCATATCCCAAGTTACTCAAGCTTTGACTGAGCCTGAAATTGTACGACAATTCATCAGTGTTCCAACTGCTCCCGGAGAAATCCGACAAATAAAGGAAGACTTTTTCAATATTGCAAGGTTTCCAAATGTAATTGGCGTTATCGATGGGACGCATGTCCAGATTCAAGCCCCAGTTGTTGATGAACCGGCGTATGTGAATCGGATGGGTTACCATTCCATAAACACACAGGTAATCCTTTTTTTTATATTATATTTTTAATTATTGTAAAAATTGCTATATAATATATTATATTCTTCGGGTTTGTTAATTGGTGTTCAATGTTTATTATTATTATGTATGAAGATTTAATCATTTATATTAATCAAGAAAAAACATTTTCAATGTATGCATTTAATTTCATGATTTATACTGATACCATTTGTTATTTGCATGATAAATATGGATATTTGATTTAAAATTCCTAAAACAATCAAATAATAAATTTGGGGCCAATTTAACAGTCTTCTTTCTTATATTTTTTATTATACTGAAATGCATGGATTGTGACATTTTTATACAACTTCTTATTTCTTGTTCATAAGTTTTCCAATATGGTATAGTGTTTTCACTATACTACAAATAAAACAGTGGAAACAAGATGCTTTTGTGAAACACTATGTCCCCCATATCTTTGACCTTGAGGGATGACCTTGACCTTTCACCACTCAAAATGTGCAGCTCCATGAGATACACATGCATGCCAAATATCAAGTTGCTATCTTCAATATTGCAAAAGTTATGGCCAATGTTAAAGTTTGACGCAAACAAACAAACAGACACGGCAAAAACAATATGTCCCCCAGTATAGACTATTAATACTATGAATGTATCTCTATATCATGTTTTTTTTTACAGATCATGTTTGATGCCAATTGTCTGATTAGAGACATTGTACCGCTGTGGCCTGGGGCTGTCCATGATGCCAGAATCTTAAGGCAAAGTGGCCTATTTCAAATCATGGAGCAGAATGTTGTCGATGACCAACATCAATATCTACTTGGGGATTCGGGATATCCGTGCAAGAGATGGCTCCTCACTCCATTTATGAATCCAGCTGATGAGCACCAGCTGATTTACAACCGGTTAGATAAATTGCATTTGTAAATTCTACAACATTGGTACAGATATTCCCTAATAAACACCATAACCAATAGAAAAGCACCCCTCATGCTAAATAAAAATCTTTCACTGAAATGTTTGAATAATTAATGAGCTACACAGTCAAGTCTCTATGATTTGCTTATAAGGTTAATGTGAATAAGTGGGTGTTTATTTGTAAATACTGTATTTTGATATTGTGTTTAACTTCCATTAAATGTGTTTATGCCCCAAAGGTGGGCATATAGTGATTGCAATGTCCGTCTATAAGAAATTCTGTCACACTTTGCGTTTAGGTTTCAAAAAATGTGGAAAAACACTTTGGGTTTAGGTTTATAAAAATGTGGAAAAAGGGGGCATATGTCATTCTATGGTGACAAGCCTTGTTAATGTAATACATTTCATAAAAAAAACTATTAAGTTATACAATAATGATGTGCAATTCTAAGTACTTAATACATATTAATGACTGGTGCTTTTATTGCAGGTGAATTACCCACTTGATCATGAACGTGATATAATGCTTTTGCTACAAAAGAGAAAATTAATTATCATACTTTAACCATTACTTTTGTATTAAAGGGCACACAAACGTACGAGATCTGTGGTTGAGCGCTCCTTAGGGATTTTGAAAAGGAGATGGGCGATTCTGCACAATGAAATTAGATTGCATCCATTAAAGTCATGCAAGTGAGTTCATTATAAGAACCTGTAATCATTTTACTTTGATACACAGTGAACAGTCACTACGACAAATTTAATAGTTTAACAGAATATGTTAGTCACTGAGAGATATAGTTTTGTTCTCTACATGAAGATTAAATTTTATGTTAACACAGCTTCAAAAAAAGTATTTCTGAAATAAATATGCTTGTATGACTCTACAGCTAACTTAAAATTTTAATGTAATTTCATTTTAAGTAACATTAATGATTAATATCTTGCCCCTGTCTTGAAAAAAACGACACTCTAAACAGCACCTGAATTAATGTGACTAACATGAACAAAAAATGCATATGTTTCAAGTATTATTTATGTTATAATTACATGTTATACATATTTTAGGTTTTTATGACATTTTTATGCAACTTGTTTAACTTAATTAATATTTTTATTAACAGGGTGATTTTGTCATGTGCTGTATTGCACAACATATGCAACATGCGAAATCTGCCAATGGATCCTTTGGACATAGATGCCTAACCAGATCATCCTGAAAATTACCATGGAAATGAAGATGGCCTTCGTTACAGGAATGTAGTAGCAAATACATTTTTTTAGATCATAGGTGTCGTGATCTGAGAAAACTAGGCATAATGCATGTGCGTAAAGTGTCATCCCAGATTAGCCCAGATATTGCAGTCCACACAGAATAATCAGGGACTACACTTTACGCCTAAATTGGATTTTTGCTAAGAAGAGATTTCATTTAAACGAAAAATGTAAAAGCGAGTGTGTGGACTGCACAGGCTTATCTGGGACGTCACTTGACCCACATGCATTATGCCCAGTTTTCTCAGAACGCAACTCATATTCACATTGAATAAGTCATGTTTTCAGACCTGTTAATTCAAATGACTTGCATTTTTAATTGAAACAACTATTTAAGCTTTTAGAACATTTTAAACTTACTAAAGTTACTGTATACAATTTTTCCAAAAATCACAAGAAATACACAATGAAGATGAATTTCATGTAACTCTTTAATATAACTAAACTATATCTTCATAACAAAATAATAACAAATAACATAATAATCTATTCCTCATCAAATCGCGCCAACTGGGCCTAAAACAATTGTATTTGAAGCTCCAGCTTCCTCTTCTTCAAGGCATTAAGTTCATGTAGACTGCAATGACTGCAACTAAATGGATATTAAAAACATGGTATAATTATTTAATTTTTATTTAATTTTCAAAAACAGTAAATATTTTAATGGCTTCTTTTTTGTATAATGAAAAATGGTAAATAATGATGACACTTAAGGTTCAGTCAAATGATAACACTTTAGGTTCAGTCATCCATATTATGCACATGTTTCTGTTATCTAGATGCTTGTATAGAATAATTTATTATATTTTAAAATACATAACATACATACCATGATGGTGAAGGTTTGTCTGGAGGAGAAATAGTTGCGCTTCTATAGCCATTCTCAGCCATCGATGGTGTATATCTGGAATAAGTGCATCATGTCTAAAGTCAGATGTATTTACCATTACAATTTTTGATATTCAAGATATGTTGGTATTATATTAACATGTAAATAATGCCTTCGTCTGATAGCCAGTGTTTTTTTTGCAAATGATATGCATGTGCATCTATATATATATATATATATAAAATTTCTGTTTATGAAATTGCATGTAAGTTAATTGCAATAATAATGTTTTCATAATTAATGCCTCACCTTCTTTTCGGATTAAAGGAAACTGATTTTGACATCGCAGCACTAAAATTAAATAATATTAAATATCAATTATAGACCTATTCAAAATGTAATTTCACTTTGAAACATGTACAAAAATCATTGGTGCATTATTTCATTTTGTATGGCCCCGGATCGATAGATCGGGGATACAATGTATATTGTTTTTGTCCTGTCTGTCTGTCATTCTGTCCCAAAACTTTAACCTTGGGTAAAATTTGATAACTTTTGCAATATTGAACATAGCAGCTTGATATTTATCATGCATGTGTATCTCATGGAGCTGCGCATTTTGAGTGGTGATCCTTGCAAGGACCATATTAATTTGTCAGAATCATTCAGCAATGTTCAAAGTAATATAATTCAACATAAACTTGTTTAATTATTTGAATATTGACTTTTCACCATTCAAAATGAGCAGCTCCATGAGATACACATGCATGGTAAATCATGGGGGCATTGTGTTTCTGACAAACACATATCTTGATTAATTGTGTTATAAGTTCAAGCTATCATCAATTGTGTATTTTAATGATTACCTTGAAGTACACATGGTCATGTTGATTTCAGCATCTTGCTGGTCATCATCACTGTAAGCATATTGACAATATGTTTTTTTTTTTAAATCAACATCATTTGTTTCAATAATTCAAATTTGTTGTTACATTTTAATTGTTTATTTATGCAATTGTTACTTGTATATGAATTGTCAAAATATTGTGTTTAACATGCACGTTCATTACTTTACCTGTTGACATGTTTAGATAAGAGATACTCTTATTTATAAATTGAAGTGTATTGGTTGTCTTAATAGCTCCATTTATTAAGTAATTACATCATTTGTGGTTATGCATATATGTTGAAAGAGTCGCTGTCATGATTTATTTATTTTAAATAAATGAATTTAAAAACAAAACAAATAAATTGTTCAAACACAAGACAACATTACTAATTTTGTTATTAACACTTGTATTTATATTAAGCAAATATCATTTATATACTTTATTTACACAAAATTATTATAGCATTATTTTAAGGCTAACATCAAAGCAATTCAATCATGGTATGCTACATTTACAATATGTCAATACGTCACTGAAAGAACTTATTGTAAGAGTAAATGTTCTAATTTTTGTATGCATTTTAATGTTACTTTAAACAAATTACCGCATATCAGTCAATTGCAAAATAGAGGTGTCTAGGCTGCTGGGTCCAATACCCATTATGTCAACTCCCTCTTTTCCAATTACGTTCATCACAGCCTCAGTGAGGATTGTGCATTTTGAATTAAACGGAGGACTGCCTGTAATATTTTGAGTATTATACAATAATATGCACTCAACAAAACATAATAAAAAGCAAAACATAAACAGTACTAAGTGATACTTTGACAGGTGCACCATCAGGAGAGAACGTTTAATATAGCCTGTGATCCAATAACAAAAATAAACAGCAAAATAAGTTGATTGTTATTATAATTAAAATTTAACAGTTCTAGTAAGCTTTTTTTTCAATTATGGTCACAAAGAAATGACTATATAATATTATTTATTGCCATTTTACAAAAAATATTGTTTTGACAAACTGCATTAATAAGTTATGTTTATAGAAGTTAATATTCAAATAATTAAACAAGTTTATGTTGAATAATATTACTTTGAACATTGCTGAATGATTCTGACAAATTAACCCGTTTACGCCTGGTGGAGTCTCCCATCCTTCTAAATTGGATCAATTTATTTCCAAAATTAGGGATGTCTAGTATATTTATTTCTATATTTAAAATATTTCTTACATAAATTCATTTAAGCAAACAGCCCAGACCCTGATGAGACGCCACATCATGCGGTGTCTCATCTGGGTCTACGCTGTTTGCCAAGGCCTTTTTTCTAGACGCTAGGCATAAATGGGTTAATATGGTCCTTGCAAATTGTATAGTTTCCATGTTATGCTTGTAATGTTGTTTTATATAAATTATTTAACAAATACATCAACTTCCACAACAATAAATAAAGTTGTTCCTTTTATACTTGGTAAAAGAAAACAGCCCTAGTTAAAGTTTCATACCAGTCAATGTCAGCATACGCTGATGATCCTGGTAGATGCCTCTTTGTGTAGATGTGAGGTTCTCCCATTTTTTCTCGAGGTCACTCCCTTTTCTGTGGGGCCCTGTACTATTGGCGTTAAATGTAGTCTCCACATTTGACCACATTTCCTTTTTTACAGAGCTAGAAATTTCTGAATAAAAGACAACACAGAACTTAAAATATATAATTTGTAGTGGGCTTTCTCTGATTTCAATGTCATGTTAACCCTTTCAGTGCGGGAACCGAATTTTGAAGGCCCGTGCAACCAGTTTGGATCCAGAACGTGGCGTCTCATCAGGATCCAAACTGTTTGCTATTCTGATAGTATTCTTTGAAAAAAATCAAAGAAAATGCTAATTTTTGAAATTTAGCAGACGACAAATTTCCCAGCATGCAAAGGGTTAATGTTCACTTTATACTGTGTTTTTTATGTTTAATTTGGGGATATATTTCATTCTTTTTTCCAGTATTATATCCACTTTGATAAGATGCTTATCCTAATCAATAATATCATCAAAAAATTATTTAAATTTAATTTAAGTATTGCCTTTAACATGGGATACATAACAACATATTGTGTCAACACAATAAAAAACAATTGCTGTTGTTGTGAAACACAATGCCACCTACTGCGCCACTTAAAGCCATAAATGTGACCTTAGACATTATGTGATTACATTGACCTTTCACTACTCAAAATGTACAGCTTCTCAAGATATACATGCATGCCAAAATATCAAGTTGCTATTGTCAATATCGCAAAAGTTATGACCAAGGTTAAAGTTGTGGGACAGAATGACAGATAGACAGGCAAACATTTTGAAAAAACAATATACCCCCGATCATTCAATCCGGGGGTATAAAAATCAAATTAGATACAGGGTAATATACTTTATTTTGTGAAACGCATTGCAAGCAAACATTCTAATTGTTAGTTATTGTGCACTCAATGATATTAAAACAATTGTATCAAATGCAATTAGACATTGATAATATTAATGAACTTTCATAAATTGAATAACAACAATGGCTTAATAGTTAATACATAAACGTCAATACAGCCATTTGTCTTCCCCAATTAGGAAAAGTACCTTACCCATTTGGAGAAATTAGTGCGAAAAATCCTGAAATTGGGAAATTTCGCTTCATGAAATCTTCCAATTGGGAATGATAGGGTTTTTTAATTGCTCAATGGTATCAAAAGCAAAGTAATAATTTTATTTGTTAACTTGCAGATAATGCTCTTTTATGGAACAAAATTGATGGCATTTGCCTTCCTTTTGGGAAATTTTTAGACAGCAATTGTAGTTTTTCTTTATTTGGGAAAGTACCTTTTACGGGTACATTATAAAGCAGGGGAATAATCGCTGCCATAAAATACTTAATTATGTTCATACTTTAAAAGGCAGTCATAAAAAATATCTGCAATTAAAGTGTTTGGATGTTAAGGAATAAACTTATCGAAAGTAATTAATATACCGGTACGATAAAAAAATATAATAACACTTACGGCTGGTAAACCTATGTCTGTCCAGTTTATGCCTGGACACACCGAAGTTCATGTACTCTTCACCCATCAAATGAGCGAGGAGGGTGTTTTCTTGTAATGTAAAGTTGGGCGCTCGTTGTTTCGCCATTTTTTTCCAACTATCGTCTGCATTCACTTCCGTGTTTTTTCCAAATTTGTGTACATGTTTGTTGTTGATTAAGAGATTGACGACAACAGCATAAAATCGATACAGATATTTTGTGACAGCTGTTTCGACAGATGCCGGAAGCGTAAACCTCTTACATTATGCACTTTTTATATTATTTATTCATCATCTACACGTACTATTAAGATTTTTCTTATCAACACCTTTGTGCGCTAATAACATTCCGCCATTTTGCGAGCACTTTTCAACGTCATGTTCTAAATATAGTAATATTTTTGGCTTGACGATTCCAGTTATAGAATTATTTTTAAACGAAAACGCATTTATTTTTCCTAAGTATTTAAGGACAAATCTTACCTTAGGTTCTACCTAAGGGACTTACTTAGTAAGAAAGTTAAGGAAATTTTTGCCTTAGGTAAATTCTTAGATAATTAAGGAAATTTTAGCCTTAATACTTAGGTGGTTGGTGAATACGGGCCCTGTGCTTTAAAATGGAAAAGATAGATTGCGATGAAGAAATGTGTTCAGAATTTTAACTCGTCATGGAAGCAAATTTAACTTTACGAAAATAAACATGGTTTTTACACAACTTCGGTGAGTAGAACCAGTCGAGGTTTTACTTTGTATTGTCAGTAAGTTAAAAGTGTGTAAAAAGAAGAGTTATTAATAGACTAAAATTGACAATATTTGTCGTATTTGTCCTATAAAATCATTTAGCTGTAGGATAAAAGAATTTACTCAGTATCATGTGTCTACTTAATGGCTGGACTTCGCCACTAATAAGCGTTATGAACCACAAATACAACTTCGAGAACACCATACTCATCTTTTTGCGTTTCCTTTAACACTTCACCTCATACAGTCATGTGCTCCAAACTAACTAATAGGCGTCGTAGTTGCCTCATGAAGATTCAGACTTCCTGGTCTAGGCGATGGGGTTTTTGCGCACTCGCTATTGTGACACTGTAGACACAGACGGAGTTCTTTTTTATTACCAATTCTGTGGTACGATTCTTGTCAACATATTTTAAAGGATAACTAAGGAAAACATTGGCATCGAGGTTGGTAAAATTTCAACATGTTAAATACGTTTGCATACGGTGTCAATACAATTATTCCGACCAAAAAACATGTTAGATTTTTTTATTGCAAAAAAAGTTTTTTTACTGAAATGAATTCTATTAAAGCTACGTGAAACTACTGGAAATATATGCTTTAATACTCTATGATCTTATTTATTTACTGAAAAAAGTTGTTTACCCCAGGAAAAGTTACAGCGAATGCCAAAAAAAACATTAAAAAATAATATATAAAAAAATATAATAAATAAAATGCGAACGTATTAGTGATGGTATATGAATAGAGATTATTGCGCTCGCGTGGATTGCTTAGCTCTTAAAAAGCTTCTGAGCTAACTTATAGTTGATCCATACATATAAACATTGTTTCCATTAACATAACAAGACTGGTTGATTAGGTGTGCCTGCGAGGCTTTGTAACATAACAACCATGTTCTATTAATTATCAAGTTCCGCGTAATCATGATATGCGAACCTGTTTCAATGAAAATTACCAATATCATAACTCGGGCGATGGCATTAATGTTTGTGCACGTATAAAATTGATTGTCGGTTCATACATGAAGATCCGTAATTGAATTAGCTTTCATTTGCAGGACGTAAACGTTTAGACATTTGTGGCATTGAGTATAATAATGTTCCGCCATAATGCATCGCTTTTATGGAACTGTATTGAATATTTGTAATAGTTCAATTAAAATGAGCATGTAAACTGCTATCACTTACTGTATAACACAACTGCATACCGAGAGTCGTATCAGAAATGGCTTCTCGGTTTGGATCCCTATGCATAAGTTAATCGAAATGGATTTTGTTTCATTTTACCCACACCAATTGGTCAATTATAAATGGGTTGAATACATGAAAACTGATATATTGTGTATTTTTTTTACCAAGATAAGGGGACGATGTAAGTTTGCAAGCTGTGACCTGACCGTTTATGCACGTGCAACGATATTACATGAGTGAAAAAATATACTGACTCGAAAAGAAAATTTCACCTCGAGTGAGTGTTGGAAACTTTACAAGATTGCAATATATTTTATTGAAAAGCATTTGTCGTATACATGTAAGGATCTACTGAAATTAACTGGATAATTTGATATAACTTAAAACATGAATTTAATGCTGTAGTATCTACAAGTTTATCTGTTACGTATACGCTACCTAACTGAAAGTTGTACTTGAGACATTGCTCCAGTATTTGAACCATGTATTGCTACTAAACCATCGACATAAAGTAGCGAAATCCGGAACCACTTAAATAGTTTGAATTGAAGATATAAAGCATAGAGAACGAATGAAATATATAATATAAGACAACAACAAATTAACCAATACAATGGATACAAAACTCAAATTTAATTATTTAGTTTCTTTTTTCGATGTTTTTTTATAATACGATGCATATTAAAAAATATCTTATCTTTGATTTATTTTCAGAAGTATTGCTTGTGCATTTTCAATGAACTAACGACGATCATTGTTAGGTATTTGTACTGGTTGATTGTAACCGTCCTAAAACCATTAAAAAGGAAACATTCTTTAATCATTGCTATGTCCAGAAATGATGACTATTACGGCTACACTCTGCATTATGTTATTTTGACAAGTTGGCCAGAATGATGATCGAACATCAATATCTTAATTGACAGGGTTCGCCAAAACTTGAAAAATCTGTCAGTCATTTGGACTGACAGACTTGAAATTTTTGTCAGTCCGAATCAGTTTCTGTCAGTCCCACTGTCCGACTAAACTATAACAGCAAAACACAACAAAAAAGAGTACCTTTTAGGTGTTAATTGGTTTTGATCAAATTAAAATACAATAAAAACATGTCCAAAGTCGATATAATGAAACAATTGTTATATTAATAATAAACCACATATAAACCAAAGGCATGTCAAACTGTTTTTAGCCTCCACAGCTCTACAAATCCATGTTCTTGAAAAGTTAGGGTGACATCCAATCAAGTTTGACATAATTGCACACACCCATTCACACTACTTTGGATGACTTCAATTTCTGTTTATTAGCCAATGTCCCAAGTTCTAAAACAACACCTATTGTTAAAATATTTTCTCTTAGCTGAGGTGGTTGATTTCCAGGTTCAATTAAATTAATGTCTTTCACACCTATTACTTGATAGAAAGGCCCATGATAATTACCACCATCTATTCTTGTTGTCTGAAATAACACAAAACAAAATGCTACAATCTATCAACAACAAATTAACACATGTCCGAATTTTAAATTATCCGAAATATAGTACATTGGGTGGAAAAACTTCGTTTGATTTCAGAAGTTGTTGGTATGTCAATTAAAATATATCCTTCCCAGAACAATATAATAATGAAACTATTAAACAGAAATGCTCACAAATGCCTGTTGAAACAAGTTTTCATGCGGTTTTTGTTGTGGAGAAATTAAATGGAACAAACAACATGGCGGACGCACCCGGTTGCTTTTTAAACAAAGACCGTTGATTTTGAACTCGCATGTGATAGTCAATTCTAATCCAACTTTAAACATCAAAACATCAAAATGAAGGTAACAAAAAAGGATTTTGACAGAAGTTGAACGAAACGTATTTACCTTCTATTAATCCAATAGCACATTATACACTTTGAGTGATCTTTTTGAAACCATTTACATCCGATTGTGTCGGTCAGTCGGACCGATTATCTTAAATCACTTGTCGGTCCTGAGAAAAATTTGCCCGTCAGGACCGGCGGACCGACTGTTTTGGCGAACCCTGAATTGACATCGCCGATTGCGGTAAACAGTCGCAGTAATTTTATCGCCAACCGTGTTTCTGGCAGTCCGTGTCTATGTCGATCATGACTTTTTTGTTACGTTACATGGTCAGAAACGAATTGGGTGAAGACGTTGAAGCTTTTGTATACATATCGACATCTTTGGATATTCTTTACATGTGAATGGCATTTAAATAACTACAAAACAGCACACGAAGACATATTTGAAATCAAACCCGTTAAATATTTCACAAATATCAACTCCAGCATTTTCTGCTGTCATCTTGTTGGATAGGCCGGATGGCATGAAATAAAAATAGTTGTACTCATAAATGTAATTACCATCGCTATAAACGTGAACAATCCACACTCGGTGTACAATTTCGAAATAACATTCCATAATTATCGGACTTTTTCCCATTAATGGCGGGTCAAATTTTTAGCTGTGGTCATTAGATCGCTAAACGCGAGTATTTTACCAGTGGAACGTCAAATGTCAATATTTTCGCGTCTCTAGTGAGCTATTATATAGCCATTAACATGACTAGCAATCAATTACTTTCCTCAATTACCTTGCGTATTTTCAGGTGAAACATGGGCGACAAGGAGTTTCAGCTCAATCTTCAAGAGCTCGTTGAAAACTATGTATGGGATTGCTTCAAGTTCGATCTGGGCTTTTTAAAGGGACTTTTATATCGACGCCGCAACCACTACTTTGACATTCAATGGGGATATGTCGATTTTCAACACGACACTACGAAGACAGACCGTCCAATGATCCGATCGGTTACCAAGGACAAGACAGAACTTTATTTTACCGAGTTCCAGAACAAGTCAAATCGGGATCAGAAGTACACTTTTTCCACCCAAAGAGAGACCGTATCAACCACGAAAATTGAACTCCAAAAAAACTACACAATAGGCGCGCAAACTAACCTTGAGATTGACCTTGCAGGAGTGGTTAAAATCGGAGGCGGCGTAAATGGATCGGTTTCCGTGACCAACACAAAAGGCGAAGAATTTAGCGAGACTTTGACTTGGAATATTAACACAGAAATAATGGTTCCAAAGTGGAACAAGGCACGTGCTTCGTTGTACGTTTTCGAGGAACCCTCCATAACGGAATTCGTGGTGACCACCACCCTCTCGCTGCCGACCAGAAGTCTTCCGGTCTCCATACGGAGGGTCAAAGATGACAAGATAATCAAAACCTACTGGATAATGAACCTTCATTGTCTCTTTTCGGACAAGCAAAAGAAGGACGGTATGGTGAAGTGCGAAACGAAGCCAGTTCCCGGAAAACCAGTAGATGACGCAATTGTTGTCATCGAGACACGTGGTACGTGTAGAAATGTTTCGTGGAAAAACCAGCACGTTGAGGTACAGTGTGAGCGAATGGCGGACGTCGGGAACGAATCAATCGACTTGCATGCCGACGATGAAGGCGACGACGACAAGGCTAAGAACTAAACATTTAAAAAAGGAATGGGTTGTTACCAAAGGGGCATTCATTGAGACGAGATTTGTAAACGCAAGTCGCATTTAAAACGGATATAAACATGAACATCTCTACATCCTATCTTGGCCGTTTAGGCTTAAAAATATGTAGGGTCAAATGTGGGTTGTTTTAAAAGAGGCACTACAACGATAAAAATCATGATATGTTTTGCTTTAACATGTGCATTCAGTTGTGCTGATTTTAATTACGAAAAATAACTTATAGTAATTAATATAGATGTGCCTGGTTATTAAAGTGCATATGTATAATATTTTTAGTACACATCATTTTGTTGTGTTATATTAGATAGAAGTATTAAATAACTCGCTAAAATGCATTCTTATAAATATCCGGATGAATTTAACGTCAAAAAATCATAATCCTGTGTGGACGGAGCTTAAATGACGCACGCGGAAATGAAAATAATATATTGGACATGATTAACTTAACCAAATTATTATTAAAGTGGCTTTTCATTCAAAATAAGTACGTGTATTTGTTTATTATAAAGTCTTCGCCCCCATATATGCCAGTAGATGGGCAGGAAAGCAATGAGTAGTTTCCTTCGAATATACAGGGCGCAGAATCAACGGGGTTTTCACACGGGCTGGACAGAATGTAAACACGACGTTAAGAACTGTATTCTTGCAAATATGTCAAGTTATTGAAATACATTAGCAAAAATTTTTAGTGCATAAAAGACAGTTTTTCTTGCAGTTTGTGCCGATACCTTAAAGGGGCCTTTTCACAGATTTGGGCATTTTTTAACTTATTCATTAAATGCTTTATATTGATGAATGTAAACATTGGATCGTAAAAGCTCCAGTAAAAAATCATGAATAAAATTTAAAAAAGGAAAAGAACATTGCCCGGAGCAGGTTTCGAACCAGTGACCACTGGAGTCCTGCCAGAGTCCTGAAGTAAAAACGCTTAGCCTACTGAGCTATTCCGCCAAGTACACATACTTGACGTATTTTATACCTTATATAAGCAATCTTCGTAGTTTCACAAAATTTAACGACAAAAACAGAACTCTCCAAATTATTCAATCGTTTCGCGTTGCAACGCTTTATAATTTTTAGGTTTTAAAATCGTCAAAAGATGCATATAATGGCTATATTAGACCATGGTAAATGTTCAGTATTACTGTTTCCTCACAAATATCATAACTAAAACGAAAATTTGCAAATCTGAAACAACTTTTTTCAATTTTGTCAATTTACCAAAGCGTGAAAAGATCCCTTTAAGGTATAAGGATAAGCTCTTGTATACGTCTGAAATCGTTGACAAAATTTCACGTTGCGTGAAGCATAACCGTATTAATGAATGCAGTCAAAACAGAATTGTTAAACAAGAACAAATGCTTATTAGATAAAGTAATTTTGATTTATTTCACATTGCCATGAGCAGCATAAAAACATGTCTTCTATGTACTAGTTAAAATTCTTAAGAAAAAAATGTTTTAAAAGTTATTTGAAAAAAGCACTACTTACCGATGTGTTTACATCCATTAACGTTTAATTGGGAACCCCACAAAGTCACGCGATCCTGCAACTTGTATACTAGCTGCTGGATCGGCTAAGGACCCTATCCGAACATGCCCAGTGTGTCACTCGAACCAATTACCTCCCGCGAACGCATCTATTGAAAGGCTACGGAGGTTACATCGTAATCGAAATGTATACTTGTAAAACAAAAGTTAAAACTCATCAAAGAGTTGCATATTATTGGCATACTACACATTCTGCTAGAATTGTACATTATTATAATCAACAACATGCAACCAATTGTAATATTAAAATATTGGGGCAATACAAAAACATCCGACGAGAAAGGCTGTTTATCGTGGCACTGTAAAAACACGACAACGCAACAAACCCGGGTTTTTTAAGTTTAAATATTAATTTAAATAACTGTGCAATTCGAAGCAAAGTCTGCGTCAACAGAACATGTGTTTCTACTTTTATTAACCAGGCGGTCCCAAATGAATGCTAAGACTACATTTAACCAACATAAGTATATTTCAGTACTTCCATCAAAACTCAAGTTATTTACCGAAAACCATTTTTAAATGACGGTAACTTTGACCTTGACCTGACAGGCCCCACATTCAATTCCAGAATAATTATATAGCTTCGTGAAGACGGGTCACGGTTCAGTTCACATTTACTTAAAAGAAAGAGAAAAAACAAATTTAACAGGTGGTTTCTGATCAATAACTGTAGTTTGCATTAAAGGGGCCGTCCAACAGATTTTGGCATGTATTGCAGCTTGTCATTAAATGCTTTATATTGATAAATTTAAACATTTGAACTAAAAATATCCAGTAAAAAAACAAAAATACAATTTTTTAAAAAAGGAAAAAAAGTAACCCTCAACAGGGCTCGAACCTCTGACCCCTGGATTCCTGGAGTTATGGAATAAAAAGCCTCCCGCCTAGACCACTCGACCATCCACGCTCGTATTCAGAGCGGATGTATTGTTTAGCTATATAAGCAATCCTCGTAGTTTCCCAAAATATCGAATCGCGTCGATACGACGCTTTATCTGTTGGACGGCCCCTTTAAACAATCTTGATTTTACTTCCGATACAAGAAACGTGTATGGATATCGAGCTTTTGTTGGAATATGTGGCGTATGGAGTAAAGGTCACTGCAAGCACAAAATAGAAAACAGTATTTTTCTATATTTGGTGGCAGTGATCTTGAACTGACACGCCCCAAATACAACAAAAACCTAGGTTGTCATGCATGATTGCTATATCTTGTGTTTCGTTACGATCGGTTAGTGCGAACAAAATTAGCGACCCGAAACCACCTCAAAACGCCGAAACCCCATTCTAATAATCAGGATTTTCAACTTAGTCCGTTTTGTGTCAATAACTTCTGCTTGATGTATGTCATGTGAAGGAATATCTTACTAGTATATGTCATATAAACTGACCCCTCCCCCGCACAACAAATGTTTGGACACAGTCGAAATCCACTATATATTATATATCCAACAAAAAGACAGAGGCCCTAAACAAGTGGCCGTCAACATTCCTACCATTATAATAACATTCACATTCAGCAGACCCTCAGTTCTTTGGGAGACATTCCCTTTTAAATATAGGTAAAAATGGAAATTACTATGTTGATTGGAAGACATGTTTTTAATAAATCCTCGTTATAACTTTTAGGAATAGAAGAGGGCACTCAAGAAATATTTCTCTGGCATTATTACAATCATCAATTTATGAGATTTTAAGTTTCCCATATAGCCAAATACGAATAAACTGAAACACCCCATAGCAGCAATGTTTTGTTTTTTTTATCTCAAAACATTTCTGCGTAATTTTGTAAAGGGCCATAGAATTGCAGTGACATTGTATTTATAAATTCAATAATCAGTTTTCGAGTAAAAGATCTTCAAAGTTTTCAATAGCGATATTAGGGCAACTGCCCAGCGCCCTATCGTTCATGTTTTCACCAACAAAATTCTTTGGCATTTGGTTAAAGGTCATCCATGGAAGATATCTGTACAATTAGTTTGATATCTTATCATAAGTATTTGAGAAGTTGATATTCGAAATTTCCAATAAAGTCATATAAGGAAAACTACAGTGTCCCACGCTCCCTCCCCTTTTTAATGAATGAAATTATTTGGAAATCTAATGAATTGGTTTCCGAGTAGATTTCCAAATTGTAATTCATATAGCTATATTAGAACAACCTCCACCCGCAGAAGCCCTGTGTTTTAAGAATCAAAATAATGTATGGGAAATAAGAAGAGGTTCATAAAGGATCAATTATTTTTACTGTTTAGAACATTAACATAGGTTTGTTACACACATATTTTCAACGTTTGTTAGTTCCTTAAGTTTTCTGGTTTTCATGGCAAACATATTTTAAGCTATCCTGTGGAAGCGAATTAATTTGCTTAAAGACAACCCCAGAAACATTATTTCAAAGTTAAGTCAATAGCTACCAGGTAGAATTAAGGAAGAAGGAGGACACTAACTGACCGCGATAGCTCCCCTTTTGTGCGCTTTGTCCAAAGGTAAGCTAAACGTAATAAAAAATAAGGTCCTCTCATCAAAGGACAACCCCCTTCTTCTGCTTGCAAGGCAAACTGTCATGTTCTGGGTAACAGCTGGCCCATTATAAGGGAAGACGACCAAACGCAGTGTTGAACGCAAGCTCAACAACAGCTTGCGGAGTGGACACTGATGCAGTATTGAATCAGGAGAAAGGGACTCTGCAAGGGATAGCCGGAAAGACAGACCCAAGAGAACAAAAACGTGCAAAAATAAATTTTGCAGAATTAGAAAACTCTGATATTGAATTTGATGAATATGACGGGAATGAGGGTTCAGCATCGTTTCCGCAGTTCAGGAGTTCAGCAGAAGAAATAGGAACAGGCTATAAACCTGATAAGTCAAGCAGTGTTCAGCTAATGCAGGCATTAGCAAGCAATGCTGCTGCTATAGGCAGTCAAAGTGGGTTAAATAGTGGTGGACTACCGTGCAGTATTTGTGGATTGGACTTCAACCAGGAGTACCGAAGGAACTACCATATGATAAAGATGCACGGAGTTGCTCATGAAAGTAAAACAAACCTGTTCAGATGACATTGTATAAAAAATGTATAAAGTGACATTAATTGTTGTTTAGTTTACAAGAAGTGATAATTCCACTGAACACTTTATTTATGTACATATTGTATTCTTTTTAGAGATCGAACATCAGCCTAGTATAATACACATACATTGTATTTTACTGTTTGTTTTATTACATCACAATCTTTGTTATGAACATTACCATGATTTGATTCTTGAAAGGTTCAGTTACAACATGCATTCAATTTAAATGCATTCAGTGCATATGCACTGTAGAGTAGTATGGTAATTCAATTTGAAATAAAATAGAGATGTAAGTCAGCATTACAGTCCTTAAATTTTGTGAAAGCTGGAAAAGGAGAAACACTTGTTTTTAGCTCAACTGTTCACATAGTGCTCGTGGAAGCTTTTAGGATAAGGTGATGTCTGTTGTCCGTCAGTTTGTGAGGTGCTCCTTAAACTTTTTCATCTAATGACTTATTCAGCTTTTATGAATGATCTTAAGTTGTTCTGGTCCAAAGCAGATCTAGGTCTTCAAAGCTGAAAATAGTTTTTCAAACATTAAAACTTAAAAATTCTCCAAAACTACAAGTGTCAGAGCTTTAATATTTGGTTAGTAACATCGTCCAAAATTCCTCTACTAAGTTTCATGCCCCAGGGGTAAAAACAAACCATGTCCTAGGGGTCAAATGATTTAAAAAGACTTATAAAGTAAACAACAAAAAACATTTTTGAAATTGCAAGTGTGAGGGGTTTCATATTTTCTGTGTAACATCGTATAGTGGTCCGTCATTAAGTTGGTTCTAATAATTACCCTTTATTCCAAAAGCTACGTGTGTGTTGAGTCTTTTTCTAATATGTATATACAATGTATTTTAGTGTCAACTTAAAAGATCTTCTTAAAAAGAGCAAAGAAAAGTAATTTGGGATATATCTCCATATCTTGCCCCTCATGTGGTCAACTGGCCATGCAAAGGGTGCACAAGATTTATGTAGACTTATAAAAAGTAAAAACCTAAAAACGATATTTTCTGAAACCACAAAGGTCTGGGGTTTAATATCTGATATACAATTGTGTAGTGGTCCTCCACCAAGTTTGTTAAATCATGACCCATGGGTCAAAATTGGTCCTGCCCGAGGGGTTACTTGTTTTCCTTATATGCATATACAACACTGTATATGCATAAGCGTTAACTTAAAAAACTTTTACAATTCAAGCCCCAGAGGTTTGTTATTTTCATGTTATATTGTATAATGGTCCTCTGTTTGTTTAAAGCATGCCCAAGGTTTCAAAACATAACACAGTTATTACACTAACATCACAAAACCTCGTATTACTGTTTAGTTAACATTTGTCTCATGTGGGCGTGGGTCCTTTAGGCCCTCTTGTTATTTTTGTATGGTTTCACGTGGTTTATATGGAAATATCAATGTTTTAAACTGTTTTGAACGGTGAAAAATACCTGTAAACTATGGATTATATTCACAGTTTATCTGTTAAAGAAAAGTAAGAACTTGAAAAAAAAATCTCATTAAATCCTCAGTCTCAGAGGTTTAATATTTGGTATGTTACATCGTATCGCGGTTTTCTACCAAATTCGTTTAAAGCATGCCCCTAGGGGCAAAATGGACCCTCTAGGAGCATTTCTTGTTTCTATACAGTATCCACACCGACAATTCTTTAGTCCTCGGTAAAGGCTTTTTTCAAATAATATCGTTCGGTTTCATTACCGTTGATGCATTTATTGATTTACTAAAAAATCAATTTTTTACCATAAACATCTTATTTACCAAAGCAAAAGCCTTCTCGAAGACGCTCAATAATGTTAAAGAAACATTTTTTCGAGTAACTTTTTATCGCATACATATTTATATTTCCGTTTGCCATGTCATAAACCAGGGCACAGGATCAACGGGGTTCTGATGGAGTTTTCACACGGGGTGGGAAGAATGTAAACACACCGCTAAGAACTTTATTTATGTGAATATCTCAAGTTATTAAAATACATTTTCAAAAATATTAAGTGCATAACAGATGCATTTTCTTGCAGTTTGTGCCGATATATTAAGATTTAAAAATAAATCCTTGAATAGTTTGAAATCGGTGCCAAAATTTCACGTTACGTGCAACATAACCGTGTACATGAATATTTTGTATATTTTCGGCAAAGAACACAGGCGTATTGACTGAAAGTAATTTCATATTGCCATAAGCAGCACACACAAAAACTGTCTTATGTTTTATTTGAAATTCTTAAAAAATTATTTAAAATGTTATTTTGAAAAAGCACCACTTACCGGTGTGTATACTTCCAGAAACGTTTAATTGTGAACCCCACACAATCACGCAATCCTGCAACCTGAAACAATCTACTTAAAGAATCTAAGACAGGGAACATTTTGACATGGGCTGGGGTAAATTGACCTTTTCACAAGTTTTTGCATTAAAAAAATGGGTTTCACATAGTTATCAACAGCACTCTTAAACTCGGAATTATAAAAAGCTTTTATAAACACCAGACAATACCTTAAAAAGAAAAGGGGATCGCACCAATTAAGGACCTCTTAATTTGATGTATAATATACTCAATCGCGTTTATGACCGTTGTTTTTTACCGAATTTTCCTCGTTTTGCGAGCATAATCTGAAAACGTTCGGATAAAGGTCTTTTACGAAATTCTGCGAAATTACACGAAGTTTATTACACTTCAAATCTTAAAATATCATCATCAAATGTTTGCTATTTGATATGCTACATCATATGAAGATTTTTTGTAAAGTTTGTTCAAATCATGCCAAGGGTTCAAAATTTGCAACGCCCTAGGTGTAATGTTTGGACATATTTAAACGCGAAGTTCAATCATTTTTATTCTATTCAAGTGATGCGATAAATACAGGTGGTTTCCGGTCAATTACTTCAGTTTGCTTTGACCAGTCTTGATGAAACTTTTGATAAAGGTTGCTGTTGCTAAAAACAGAGAAAAGCAAACATATTGCTTCCGATCAATAACCTTAGTTTGCGATGACCAATCTGATGAAACTTAAATATAGCAAGCTTGGACTGTATTTGGGCATGTCGGTTAGAGGTAAAGGGCACCCTTCCTAAAATAGAAAAATGGCATACGCTCACTTAATTCAGTTTCAACAAATGTATTGCACTGAAATTTTGGGCGTTTATAACAGAGTACAGAGTCTTGCGCTGCTTTCCCTTACAGCAAAATATCATACAAAAAATGAAAATATTTCAGTGACAACATAATAGCTGGAACTTGCAGCTATATTTCAAAATTCGTCCGACCTTTTGGGCGTATTGTAAGTTTAACAGAAGGAAATGCTGGAACATACTCCGGGTCCGCACATAATATGCTGCCTTAGACAAAAAGGGTCCTCATCAACTTCAAAATGAACACGCAACCAACGGTGAATATCAGCCTTGACCGAACTTTTTTATCGCATAAATATATTTCCGTTTCCCCATGTCATAAACCAGGGTGCAGGATCAATGGGGTTCACA
>NC_068358.1:124643057-124713057 GCF_020536995.1 Dreissena polymorpha
TATAATATTTCTTTTTCATTGAGATAGGATTCAATTTGGTCATAAACAACCCTTTCAAAAACCTTAGATATGATACTGAGTATGGACACAGGGCGATAATTGCCAACATCACATTAATCATTTTTCTTAAAAAGTAGTAGTAGTAGTAGTAGTAGTAAAAGTAGTAGTAGTAGTAGTAGTAGTAGTAGTAGTAGTAGTAGTAGTAGTAGTAGTAGTAGTAGTAGAAGTAGTAGTAGTAGTAGTAGTAGTAGTAGTAGTAGTAGTAGTAGTAGTAGTAGTAGTAGTAGTAGTAGTAGTAGTAATAGTAGTAGAAGTAGTAGTAGTAGTAGTTGTAGTAGTAGTATAAGTAGTAGTAGTAGTAGTAGTAGTAGTAGTTGTAGTAGTAGTAGTAGTAGTAGTAGTAGTAATAGTAGTAGTAGTAACGCAGCAGCAGCAGCAGTAGTTGTAGTAGTATTAGTAATAGTAGTAGTAGTAGTAGTTGTTGTTGTTGTAGTACTAGTCGTAGTAGTAGTAGTAGTCGTAGTAGTAGTTGTTGTTGCTGTTGTTGTTGTAGTTGTTGCATTTGTAGTTTTAACGGCCCCCTCACGACTCATTCACGACGTCCACCCAACCATCTTTCCGATTTCCGCTCGATCATCTCGACCTGCATGTATACACGAGCCCTATACGATCTCAGCTCGACCAAGTGGACCTCAGCTCCATCGCCACCAGATCTTCACACGGCCAGATCGTGATGGTCGTACTACAGTCGTACAAAGTCGCGAAGGATCGTGTATTGAAACTTTGAGAATCAAAATTTCAAACATTGTTGTTCACTTATCACGTTAATCATCATGGAAATTGAACAGTTATATTTGTAATACATTTGTACATTACAAACCGTTTAACAGTATAAATAAATGTATGACAATAACTTTCAAATTACTTAGCAAACAAAATAAGTGTTATGTCAGGTTTATTGTATAAAATCGTAGAGAAAGCGAAGAAAAACAAAACATTTTGGTACCTCATTGTCGGGAAAATATAGGTTTTCTTCCACTAGCTCAATTGGAAGTGTAGGTGGATTTTTCCTCTCTTACTGTGTGGATACAGTTACTTCACTCTCAGCGACTGTACATTTACCACTAGTTTTACTAGTTTTAGCAGTATCAGTCGCCTATTTGCCCTTTCTTGGCATCTTTGGATATTTACTCGTCCTATTCTTAGAAGGTTATGAGAGACAAGCACGACGTTTTGCACGTGAGTTTTGTTTTAGTGACATGAGCTCGTGTATGGTCGAATAGCAATCGGAGAGTTATCGTGTACGGTCGAGTAGCCGTCGGGTAGCAGTCTAGTAAATCTGTACATCAAATCAAATGGACGTCGAGTGGATCGTGTTGCGATCTAAAATAACTCGGGTAGAGGTCGAGCGGATCGGATACAGATCGTGTAAAAGATGTCAATACGATCGCCACACGATTGCTTCACGATCAACTCGATCTTCTACTCGACTTATACACGACAACTTCCCGAGCGCTTCTCGATCAATGTCCTACATGTAAAAAATATCGGATAGTAAGCCCGACCAATGTCGACCTACCCGACCACTCATGCCGACCGAACCAGACCAGTACCCGACCGCTTGGTGGGGCTTAATCGAGTTGATCGGATCGGCAGTGGGAACCCACCTTAAGGATTCCAAAATAATGTAATTATAGAAAATGGGGAAAAATACTCTACTACTATAATTAGTTGTTTTTTTTTCTATAACCGGTAATGACAGACTTGTTCGTTCAACAATTAAATATTGTAATGTCGTTGCTGGATGCTTTTTTTTTCTACTATTACTCCTTAGATCAACATGTGTGATTGTTGTGATATTTATTAGAGTGGAATTGTAAGTTTGTAAACAATTGCTGGAACTTAAATCATTTGCTTCAATTCGGTATTACGTTTACTGATTGCTCAAGTTGGGAAAACGTACATTGTTTAATTTATAATTGATTTCAAATGTATTTGTTGACTAGAAGGCGATACCATATGATATGAGATATTCAACGCGAGAATATAATTTTGACCAACTTGCCTATTTCCTAATAATGATCCATAGGATAGTGTTGTGTTCAATTTGTATTTTTATGCAAGTGCATTCGTCCGTTCATTCTTTCGTACGTTCCAAAATTTGTCTGCTCTATTTCTCCTTTACTTTTGGATGATTTTCGCTCCAACTTTCAAATCTGAATATTCGTATTGTAAAAATGATTGTGAAGGATTGAGTTTGCAATGTTATCAGATTTGGCGACACATGTATGATCTTTAATTTGTTAACTGTTGAACACATAATCACCAAAATTGTGTGTACCCAACTGCTCCTCGATGGCAGATTTCGCAAAACTTATCCAACGATATTCATGTAAAGGTGATCATAAGGAAAGGACTTCAGTCTTATACAAACGGTCGATACCGCATGTGATTTTGAAAGGATTGTAAATGTGTTAGGCCAAATGTTTCGTGAATGAAATTCCTATTTTCATGTACAATAATGAAATGATTGTGGTATCTATATATTTCAGATCGATTGCTTTACTCAGAAGAGGGCGTCTTATGCTTTTTTTTAAACAAACAGAATTTATCCTAGTATTGCAATTTAAATATAAATGGGTGATTATACTGCAAGACTTTCAATTCGGAATTTTCTCATTGTGTTAGTGGTGAAAACATCATTACTCAGTCTGGTGAATGCAAAGATATCTACACCTTTACAATTCGAGAACAATACACAAAGTTTTCATTTGACAGCTGATGCACCGAAAGCTATTGCATGGATAAATCCATTTTATATGGACGCGACCGTGTTTTTCAACAACGTTGAGTTGGGAACCTGCGATTTGTACAGAGGACACAGCTATATCTTGAGTGATGACATTCTATCTCGTGTTTCAATAAACATCACAAATGGACATTGCCAATTAAACATTTTCCGTACTTCTTGTGAGGACAGATCTATTGCGGTTAAACTAACAGGGGCATCTCATGTAATTACCGCTTCTCTTATTGTTGACGGATGCGACTCCAAACCAGACCACACCTCTATAGGTAGCAGGATCACCGGTAGTGTCAAAGAGAGCATTGTTTTCGGTTGTGTCATTGGTATTTACAATGTTAGTTAAACGCTGTTATCATTTTCGTGCCGTTTTTCAGCACGTTTTGAATTTGTTTTTTGCAATGTGCAATTCTATATCCGAGGTCGTTTGGATTTTTTTTCAAGATTGTAATATATATGTTTTTCCCACGTTTATATATAGATACTTGGCTTGTAAAACATGTAAATAATTATGAGTGAAATTAATGTTTCGATAACAATGGCGACTTTGTACTTTTATCATTTGTATTTGTTCGCAAATTTATTCATTCGTGTATATTTGTTATCTATATATATATGCTCATTTTCAAATGTGAGGGCTATAAACTCGTATTAGCTTCATTGATGAATTGATGTTGTTGTTGTATATATCTCATAACATACACAAAAACAATTGTATTATAATATGACGAAACACTGCAGTATGTAATTTACTTAAATGTTTCAAGTAATTTATTTAAAATATTCCACGTAGATAAGATTCTTAAAATTGTTATTTCAGACACACCCACATATAACATTCGTATTCACAAATGTTTATTTCTCCAAATAATAGTGGAAATTCTTCCAATCGTCTGTCTTGTAAGTAATTAGTAAATATAAGATGTTCAGTTGCAATATCAGATGCAATTATGTATTCCCTTCATAACTAACCAATTTAACCAGTTCATAACACTATCGTCCAATTTCAATCTTCTACCGTTACTTATAAATTGTATAATGCATATATGATGTAGGCTATGAGCTTGTATAAGCTTTACTGCTGAATAAATGTTGTTGTTGTTGTCGTTGTATATACAATTGTGTGCGAATTGTGTATCTGTGTTTTTTTTTAATGATAGTGTCCGATAAATGAAAACAAATATGATGTTGGTCTTTAAGTAACTTACTTTTACACGGGGCGATTTGTAGTGGAAAAATAGCAAAGATCGAAATGCATATATTGGTTAAATGCATTTATTATATTGTGTTAATTGTGTTTATATTTAAACCATATAATTCGATTTGAATAGCAGCAATCTACAACTCTACAAAAATCAAACTTTTGCAAAAAGCGTTTCTTAGAGTTATTAACGATCAAAATAATAGTCGATTATATAGTTTACTTTGAGATCTGTGGACCCAGAGTGTGTCGCAGCACTCTAATGTTACTAATTTACTGGGACGAATTTGATTATGGCTGCAACGTCAAGCTATTTAGTTTAGCTGATTTTCAATTTTGGTGTAGTCTTGTCTTTGTATGGTAGCCAGAGTACCCGGATAAAACCCTACCTGTCCGGTACGGGTGATCACCAACCAGGCTCACGTGTTGACGGGAACTGGGATTGAAGTGCCTTAACCCATTTATGCCTAATGGACTCTCCCGTCCTTCTAAATTGGATCAATTTATTTCCAGAATAAGTGATGTCTAGTATATTTATTTCTATATTTAGAATATTTCTTACAAAAATTCCTTTAAGCAAACAGCGCAGACCCTGATGAGGCGGCGTCTCATCTGGGTCTGTGCAGTTTGCCAAGGCCTTTTTTCTAGACGCTAGGCATGAATGGGTTAACCACAACACTGCCCTAACCAGACAGCAAAATGATCTATAATTATTCAAAAATAAATAAATATAGAATATGGAAAATATAGTCTATTCATATATTTAGTTGTTTATCCCTATTTTAAGAAACACATACATAAATCGGTGATGACATAATGTGGGTGTTCAACCATTAAACTTTATAAAGCCGTTCCGTATTGCTTAAGTTTATTTGCTACCTATACGCCTAAGATTAATGTGTGTGATCGTTGTACTTTTATTGAAGTTTCTAAAACAAATGTTGTAAATTTAATTATTTGTTTGAATTCAGTATAACGTTCTATGGTTGCATAAATCAGGAAAAATGTAATCCACGTTGTTTAATTAATAATTTATTTAAGATGTATTTGTTGACTAGAAGGCGATACCATATGATATGTGATATAAAACGCTAGAATATAATTGTTGCCAAAGTGCCGTTTGCGTTATAATTATCAATAGGCTATTATTGTTTTCAATTTGCATTTTATACGCGTTCATTCTTCTGAATGTTCTATCGTACTTCTCGAAGTTTGTCTGCTCACCTTCTCTTTTACTTTTGGCTGATTTTCGCTCCAACTTTCAAAGCTGATTATACATATTGTAAATATGATTGTGAATGAAGGAGTTTGGAATGTGATCAGTTAAACCGGCATATTTATTGCCTTTTTAAACTGTCGAACACATAATCGCCAAAATTGTGTGTACCCAACTGCTCGTTGGCAGATTTCGCTAAACTTGTCCAACGATATTCATATTTAGGTGATCATAATGAAAGGAAAGTCTAACAAAAACGGTCGATACCGCATGTGATTTTGAAAGGATTGTTAATGTGTTAGGTCAAATGTTTCGTGAATGAAATTCAGTTTATCAATTACCATTATGAAATGATTATTTTATCTATATATTTCAGACCGATTGCTATACTCAAAAGAGGATGTCTCATGCTTTCTTAAAAAAAACAGAAACACATACTATTATTGCAATTTAATTAAAATGATGATACTTTAAAGGGTTTTGAAAATAAATGTTTACATTTTGCATATATCATTACCAAAAAGAACGAAAAGAAATAAACATGTACACGCGTGCATTGTCGGAGATGTTTGCAAAGCTGTCAACTTGAAGTCATGTATAATAGATCCAAATTTAGTTCACATTTATGAAAGTCTACCTATAATTTGAACTATAGGCAGAAAATGTTATTATAAATGTTTAGATTTCCTACCGGACGTATATTTTTACCTGTATGAATAAATTGCTTTATTTTACAATGATTTTCAAGCAATAAAAAAAAGATACAAATAAGCTGGAAATTCACTTAGCTTCAGAACGGATATAATTATAAAACCTCAAAGTTCAATGAAAATGATCTACAATGCATCAGAGTGGGCATAAATCAGATCAGCTGTAATAGTGAGCTTTTAAGTTTATAAATGAACTGCACTCATGTCATATCTCGACATCTTTGTACAGCACCATGTCATATCATTTTATTGTCAGCATGTTGAATGAAAAGTCGAATTTTTCCATCAATACGAATTCTTTTAAGAAACCCTGGCGGATATGCTACTCGTGGAGATTGGTTAATATAATTGTCGGTGCAAAAACTTTTTCACTGGCATATCTTTTAAGAAATTTGTAAATAAAGTGCTAAATATGGGACAAATCCCTGCATCGTCGACTTTAAATAGCCATATTTCAATAAATCCTGAATATTAATAACCAGGATTTTTCTAACATACATGGTAATATCTCCTCTGTATACACCAAAATATATTTGAATTCAAAAATGCATTTAAACAATTATAAAACTGGATTTACTTACCCTACCGAAATTCATCGAAATCTATCGACAACTTCTCCTAGCATATCCAACTTGTTACAGCATATCGGGTTTCCGGGGATGGAGTATCCACTCTTAAAGTGATATTGTTTTCAATTACTCTGTGCGCGACAATAACATAATTTTGAAGTACGTTAACTTGCAAACTTTTTTTGTTGGAATTTATTGTTTTCCTTGTTTACTTCATTGCCTAAACCTGGATTGATTGTTCATCGATATATGCTGTAAATGTGCCAAAAACATTTGAGTCAATAACTTCCTGTCCTAAAGCAATTTTACTAATATATCTTATGTTTTTTTCCAATTTACATATTGTGATTTGATTGTTTTCACGTTTTTCCTGTGATAGTCATAGCCTCCACTCATTGTGAAAACCGATCTGCAATAGTTGCATAGGAGCCAAATCCACGGTCCACATACAGTCAGCAGGAAGGATACTCTCGTGTTGTATGGGCGTCCATGTTCAAGGGGTCAATGCCAGGTCGCTTGAATCTTACCTGGAGATAGTTAGGTTTTTAAGTCGGAAATAACACTGTGCATGTAAATCCACATACGTTGTAGAAGGTACTTGCAGCGACATCATTTTGGCTCATTAATTTTGACATGAAGTATTTTACATTATTTAGCTAAAAAGGCGCATAACACGAATGACGAAAAAAGAAAAATTCTAAAATACCGTATTTGTTTACATTTATTAGTTTTTATTGATTAAAATATCACGACTGATATATTAAATTACTTGAAAAAAGTTATGTTTTCATATTTTCAGTATATTCGGTAATACATTTTACTGGGTACCGGTACCAGGTAACTACCAGTAAACGCCACTAGATTGATCATTATCGTCACGTGGTAAACCCAGGAATGAAAATTGTGCATGCGTAGTGAATTGTATATATTTTGTATATAAAATGATCAATCTACTTGCGTTATTTATAGTGTGTTTATCGTTTTGTCACCTATTTTCGCGATGTACTTTCGATTTCACATTGCGAAATTTTATTACCGAATATTCTGAAAATATGAACTTTTTTTCAAGTAATGTAATATACCAGTCGTGATATTTTAATCAATGCAAACTTATTATTGTAATAAAATACGGTATTTGATAACTTTTCTTTTTCGTCATTCGTGGTTGACGGTACCTTTAACACGGGGTGGAATCATTGCGACCATAACGCTCGTGTTATGTGCGTAAAATGTCGCAATGCAGCTTCCGTTGTGGTGGCAATTTCGAAAAATGGATGCAAACGGTGAGTACGATTTCGTTTTTTACGTTTCTCGAAGATATAAGGACCTTAATTTAAAATTCGGGGAATGCTATTCGATACGAATATTAATATTGTTTACTATTCTGGCAAAATTCTTGAGAAAAATCCGATATTCTAACCTCAAGGACTTTACAAAGGTTGGGTCATGTGTTTCTGACAATGAACAAGTCGCATATTTTTACGATATTATTATACTTTTGTACAGAAAATCTCATTTTATATTCGTTTTTTTTAATAACTATGCTCGGCTATAAAAAATATCGTCACCTCTGCTGCAAAGAAGGCGTTTTACCCGTTGTTTTGAAAATGTTGTGGTCGCGAGCACATGTTATGGTCGAAATTTATTGTTGTGGTGCTGATGTGAAATAAAACAGATGGATAATTGAGTCTGTATGTCTGTTTGTCTGTCTGTCTTTCTCTGTGTATGTCTGTCTGTCCCTGTGTCTGTCCGTCCGTCCTTGTCCGTACGTCAGTCCGTCTGATCGTTTACTCAATCTACATTTGATCCAGACTGGCTCATGTTCGAAATCTGGTGCTGGTTACTTGAGGAATCACTCTGCATTTAAATTAGGTACATAAATTGTTAAATATGGAAAGCTGATAACCAAATCCCTTAAATTGCTGTTCATCATTTAGTATGGTTTTGAATTTCCCTGCTCATCTCTATGTGAAGTCGAATTACAGTTTAAACATTCTAATATTTAAAACGCGCTTGAGTTATTTACATTATTAACAAATATATAACAATTGTATTCACAACTGTATTTTATGTAGGCTCAATGTGATAGATTTTCAGGAGACAAACGAGGCGTTTAAAGTTTACATCTCCATTTTGTTATACCAGTTTGAAGATGAATTACCTCATTGCCAGATCTTTTTTTACACGGGACAGTTTTACTTTGTTAATACTTACGTTATTATCGGAAATAAAAATACAATTTAAATACGGAGTAGGTTCTTCACTTGATAAATGCACATGAAGATAATATAGATTACCTACAATGTATGTCAATTTATTTGTTTACGTGATTATGATTTCCATGTGTATGAATTTATTAAAATTCATTTTTAAAGACCTAGAACAGTTCAATGGCCCGAGTCTAGAGTTCTCAAATGCAAATCGGTTTGCCCTCCGTCCGTCCGTCTTTCTGTGCGTCCTTCCGCAAAACTTTATAATGCGGTACATCATTAAGTATAAACCGGGTTCTTTTATGAAATTTGGCGTGCATAAATAGAAATTAAACATTTCACTAAAACTGGACCCTGAGATAACTGTAATGCATTGAATGTACTTAAAAAACTGGTATATCACATTGGTTGTTAATCAAGGGCGATATATTTATAGGCTGTCTCGTCCTGATTCAATATTTTCTTGCTAAACGGTCACGCTATATACTAATAACGAGTTGGTATGTGTCAGGTCGCAACGTGGTTATCCCGACATCAAACAAACGCCAAAAGTTCTTCTGCAAGTTCTGTGGAAAGATTTTTAGTGCAAAAACTTCTATGAACAATCAACTCGCAACTAGTTTTGTCTTCTCTGCGGTAAAAAAAGCATTAAAACAGTTTTTAACATGAAAAGACATCAACACGTCGTACACTTGAACAAACGGCCTCATTCGAGTTTGGTATGCAACAAACACTTCGCTTGCAGGCGAAACATTAATGAACATATGAGCCAGTCTCATGGAAACGGAAAAAAAACAAGTGTGAAAATTGTTGCAAGGAGTATGCGTACAAACGAAGTATTGAACGACACGTGGCTGTGTGTGGCAGACAAAAACCACAAGTCATATGTGAACAGTGCAACAAGAAATTCCGATCCAAACGACCTTTATCTAATCATATGAGAGTGAAACACACAAATCACAAATTCGTTTGTGAGCTATGTGGCTAATATTTTGAATGGCAATCAAGCCATTGAAGGCATATGTAAACTGTCCACAAAGAAGACATGGATTTGCAAGTCGAAATTGTCAAAACGTCAGTTTCGTAAATGTTCTTCTGTAGGCATAACAGTCACAAAATATAGGATTAAACAGTTCAAACAAACAACAATTGTCTCGCAAATAATATGACCATGCCACTTTAAGTTATTTTAACAAAGGAACTATGTTAAATCGTTTAAATATTGTTGTTATTTTTTTGTTTTATGGTATTTTAAAAGTCATACATTTCTTATACTATTAGATTATGGGCAATTTCAAAAATTAAATTCCAATCGATTAAATGTTATCCAACATATTTTGCATTTGCTTAATTTTAAACACAAAAGTCAGTGTGCTTGTACAACTGTGTAAAATATTATAGCTATATTTTTATTTTATTCCATGTTCTTACCAACTACTAGTAAACTGTTTTAAATCTCAAACCATAAATATGTTTTGTTTTTGTTTTCTTAGACATGTAAGTACATGTAGTTTTTTCTGTTTACATTCATGTAACAATGAAAGTATTTGATTGCATGACTTAAACCATATCTTAGTTTAAAGGCGGATTGAACTTTCTGTGAAGAAACAGAAATTATGATCAAGCTAAAATTCTCGTAACAATATGTTTGAAACCTTTTGTGTTGCAATATTTGTATGTTTATTTTATTCGTTTAATAATTCAATATGATACTGTTTTGAATATTCATATGCGTTTTTCTATAGAAGAGCAACATACCGTAACTTAGCATCGTGTTGTATCCATCCTAGAGATTGGTATAAATGTACAATTACAATAAAATTACAATTCGTTGTAACAGTTGTATCAAAGAGCATGTTGGGAATGAAATGAAGCCAACGAGCTGTTTGATTGTATTTGTGTTACGTTGTACATTGTATGTATGTTTTAATTACGTATATATTTTAATGTATGTTTTGGTATGCTTCATTATATATTTTATATATAATTATAGACACTTTGTTTGTTTTTGTTTTACTTTAAACTGCATAAACTATAATGATATTGTGATAAAAGAATATGTTTTAGATTAAACTGTATAACATATATGCTAGTGGGCTCAATAATTTTACGTCTTTTCCCTCTGATATTTGATTAAATTATAACTTAATAAATTTAAATGTACATATTAAAATGCAATTCAAGGTTGAAATTTGACCACACTCATGTATTAGGTTTCTTTTTTCCGAAAACGTTGTCAAAAATTAGGGAAGGTAGGTCGGCGAAACTTTTTTTCATTCGACTTTTTACCTGTGCAAGTTATTTCCAGCTTCGCAAAGTCTTCTGAATATGTTTGCAACATTAATTCTATAAAATTAAAATATGGCACAGTCATAATTTTGATAACAATGATCAAGTTAAACAAACAATGTATTTTTCGCTGTGAACTGGATTTCAAATGACCAAACAAATTACGTGTCGGTACGAAAAAGTAGGATTCGTCGGGTAAGTGGAAAACAAACAAATCTTTGGACCTAAGTTACATACTTTAAATGGTTTCAAAAAGAAATGTTTCATGTTCATGTACTTTGAAGAAAACAAATATCGAAAAGAGAGTAACACCCATTGTAGAGAAAACTTCTTTTAAGCGTCATGAATTTAAAAACAAAGAACAAGACACGTAATATTAATGAAAGTATATTTAATAAAATCTTATTCTGCGTATAACTATGGTCAATTTCACATAAAATAAAGGTATTTTATACGTTATGTAACTAGTTTGAAAATAAAATGATCCTTTCTTTCATAATATTGTAATAATGAAAGGATAAACCAGGCCCGCGTGAGGGTAGATATGCAACTATATATTTGCTTTAAATAATAAACACGTTTTTAAAGTAAGTTGTTTACCCTCAAGATGCTTTTTCAAACGTTCTTTTAAAATTAACACATGGGGACTACGAAATGTTTAACAGTTGCACATGCACATATCATTAATTTTCATGGAAAAAAAACCTTTAGATGGCAGTTTCTTTTCTTCATTGATTTTATAACCGAACTGTACTCGGATGGGCTGTTCCCCTCTCAAGGATCCGTCCCTGCTCGGCCTGTACAACTTCTCTCATGTATACACACGCGCACGATCCTTTTTATCGAAAAAGTGAAATGTTACAATAATCGTTTTCCACCACCCTTTTTAACAGGCGTACTGGTATTTAACGTCCGATTTAAAGATGTTTTTCCACGGACTTTTGTATTGTAAGAAATCCGTTTGATACTGTATAGGAACAATCCTTTCGTTCGGCTTTCCTTGAAAATATCCATCTGCAATAAAAAATGCAAAAGTAAAATAATGTTTACTATGAGTGGTCGTAAAGCGAAGTTTCCGTGCAACATAATTGTATAGTTTCAGTTGTTTAAATAAAATATTACCAACTTTTATTCTTGTTACACTACTGCCCTCACGTTTGTGCTTATATAAGCTACTTCACATCAGGACCACAACAATATATTGCGACCACAACATGTGCTCGCGACCACAACATTTACACAACAACGGGTACAACGCCTTCATTTCAGCAGAGGTAACGAGCATAGTTATTAAAAAAAAAACAATATAAAATGAGATTTTCTGTACAAAAATATAATACTATCGTAAAAATATTCGACTTGTTTATTGTCAACATCACATGAACCAACCTTTGTAAATTCCTTGAGGTTAGGATATCTGATTTTTCTCAAGAATTTGCCAGAATAGTAAACAATATTAATATTCGTATCGAATAGCATTCCCCGAATTTTAAATTTAGGTCAATATGTCTTTGGGAAACGTGAAAAACAAAATCGTACTCACCGTTTGCATCCATTTTTCGAAATTGCCACCACAACGGAAGCTGCATTGCGACATTTTACGCACATAACACGAGCGTTATGGTCGCAATGATTCCAACCCGTTTTTAAGGGCATGCAATTTATGGCATGTATGGACTGGAAGTATGAAAAGCACAATGTTAATAACTTATGCCCGGACACTGATATATTTAGCGTCGGTTATCATTAAGAAGAAGCATCTTGTCATCTGATCATCCGGGTATGAATGTCATGAAAATACAGGCCCGTAGCCATGGTTTTGAAAAGGGAGGTGCGAATTTTCCCATCAACGAATGTTATTGAGCAACGGAGTTGCGAAGTGGGTAGGTGCGGGAGGGGGGTTCTCCTCCTGCAATCGGGGGTTTGAAGGTTCTCCCCCTAGAAACATTTTGAAAATGAAACGTAAAACACTGCATTATTGGTGACTTTTTATCTGTATTTAGAGACTGAAGTTATAGAGCATTTTTATATGAAATTTCCTTTCCATTGACCATACTCAGTGACTGATCGATATGTTTATGAAATAACAAACATGTATTTCCCATTACCGTTTTTCATTCACCACCTTTATCGTCCAGTCACGGAAATACATTATATTATACGGCTTTTAACCCGACACTAGTATGCGCGCAAACACTTAGTTTACATATGCAACAACACATTTATAGAAAGTAAAATCAACACTAAGAGCGATATAAAATATCATTATTTATTGGAATCTTGATAAAATTAGTGTATTTTACCATTCCAAAATTTTACCATTCATAAGTCAAACAAATTAAAAGGAAATATTTTACTTTGTTCAAAAACAATTGTTTGGCTACTACTATGGATAGCACGTGCTAATAGTGTAACAACAAACACTGTTTAACAAAACTGGGTCATCTCTAATTTGCATCAATACCAATCAATACCAGGGTGCATGATCACGTGACTTTGTTAATGGAAGTCAACACACCGGTAATTGCTGCCTTTTCCAAAAAACTTTGTAAAACAAGTTTTCTTAAGAATTTCAACTAGTGCATAAAAGATAGATGTTTAAGCTGCGTTTGTCAATGTGAAATACATCAGAATTACTTAATATAATAAGCATGTGTTCTTTTTTGAAAAATTTCATTTATACTGCACAAATATCCTTCACGCAAATTGAATTTTTGTCACCGATTACAGACGTATTCTCAAGGATCGACACAAACTGCAAGAAAACTGTCTTTTATGCACTAAAGATTTTTGCAGATGTTTTTCAATAACGTGACATATTTTTAGAAATAACGTTCTGAACGGTGTGTTTACATTCTGTCCAGCCCGTGTGTAAATACCTGAAAAACCAGGCTTATTCTGCACCCTGAATAATAAACAGAAACAAAATGGTATAACTGGTTACTTGTACTTTTGTCAGCTATTTTTAACAAATTAGTTATCTGTTTTCTCAACGAATTTCAGAAACATATAAAACTTAACGCTTCATAAACAGCCTATAACCACAAACTACTGGCCCTTTGGTCTCAAAGTCCTTAACAGTGTATACCAGGACATTGAAAAAAGGACGTATTTGCCCATTATGCTCAGGATCCGTCACAATAAATGAACATTAAACACTAACGTCCACCTGATCAAATGTTATAACGGTTTAAATTCATTATAACAGCATAGATCTTCTCACATGTTGCTGTCAAACCTTCTATTGATTTCAGCAATTCTGCGGTTAAAAATTGTAAATCAAAATCACGGTCTATCTCGGAAATGACTTCATAGAGAAATTTAATTATATGGTGACCTGTCGGCAGCCTAATGAATTCAATATTAGTGTAACGCTTAAATACGGAGACTCACTGGATTCAGAGAAAAGATAAATAACCGTTTTTGCGTCGAATAAATTTGGGTGCAACTTATAGTACACATTTTGTTACTTGTCAAAAAACATTGGGTGCAAACGCACCCAACGCACCCCCCCCCCCTTGCTACGGGTATAAAATAGTCCCAGAAAATAAATCCCTGAAAACCGAGATACTTGACCAACAACTGTCAGTCATCGCAGCATTACAAGGTAAGCAACCAAGCAATAACCCTGAGCAATAATCAAGGCTTACACACAACATGGGACCAAAGCCTGAAACCCAGCACTACTTTGATTTATTAGTGCAACCGTTTAACCTTTACAAGAGGTCGCGGCAGATGACAACGGTCACTTCTTAAAGTGATTCCATCAAGAAAGTTGAGCTTTAAATAAATCACTGTTTTTGTCAAAATGGTCAATTATCACATATGTAGATTGTTTTTCATTTTCGTGATATCTGATTTTAACCCTCCAACCCATCGAAGGATTTTGTCTGGTTTCTTGCTTTTTTACGAAGACTAACATCATGCTCAGTTGCTGCATCAATGCATTCCTGGAATATTGAACCATATACAAAAAAGACCATGGTTTAATAATGATACTTCATGTTGTCTTCTTTCAGCTGATAGGACAATGGAGTAGGTCCCATAATATATGTCCGGGTTTAATTTTCCCAAGTCCATGTTCGGGAAATGAATTTTCGGATATTTTTTATATTTTGAATGGTCTTAGGCCATAACAATTCTCTTCCTAAACAGCTTTTGAAACATTGAGTTGTTTCGTTGTTTTCAACAGCATTCAATTTATATCAAGCCTTTAAATTAACTCACACTTTTCCTAGTTAGGTTGCCACTACTAAGTCTTCATACTCATGGCAGTAAATAGCAACTTCCCTACTTAAATACTTGAATCAGAGGGAGATTGAGAATAGACATGCAGAGGGTAGCATTACCATCCCCAAACAAAGTATGTTGCTGGACTGTGGATCGAACCCGCGATCATTGTATTTGAACTTCAGCGCCCTAAAGAATGTGGGATAATGAAACCTGAAACTCTTTAAAAAGGGCTCATGGACGGCCTAACAAACACAAACAAAAACAAATAAGAATCAGCTTATTTTTTTAGTTTCAAAGAAGCATGCAATAACAATTTATTTGGCCTCATTCATGATCGACGGTTACAATACTCATATGTATATAGTTTCAGATCTACCAATTATAATCTTATGTCTTCTCAGTGATATCACAGACAGCGGTATGATTTTTTTAAAGCTTAAAATGCGATCATTATACCTGACAATTTATTTTTGCAAATGCCTTATGGTAGGAGCCTATTATTAAAATATAATTTCGCGAAGTAGTGCAATTTCTCAAAAGCTATACATGTATAAGACATGCGCACCGGCTTGTCTATCATAACGTTTCATGTTCTAGTTTTTAGGAGTGCCTTAGAGAAAGTCTTAATAAGTGGCACAAGCGGGCATTTACAGCAATTTCTCGTTTCGTAGCCGGCTGTAAAACGGAATATAGACGATGAAGTTTTTGAACATTTGGCCGCCAACGTGTAAACAGTGTACCATATTATTTTAAGCATACACAATATTGTTCTGCAATAGGTCTTTATGGATGATATCAGAGTAAAAGGTTTGAACCATGTGCATGCTATTTTTGTTTCAATACATTGTTGACTTTACTGTGAATGATGAAATGAATCGTGCATCAATTTAGTTAATGAAGGCTTAGATCAAGCTAAATTAGTGTTGCTGTTTTTTAAATAATTTGAAATATATTTAAATGTAAAGATTCTGTCTTGATTTATATGTTTATCTAACTTAGCTAGAATATTGGTTTTTAATTGGATTAGTCGGATCACATGCCGACCGTGTATTTTTCCACATTAGGACTATAGATTTTTATAACCGATGGCGTAACGTATGTTGACAAGATTATATAATTTAATACAGTATAGCAAGCAATTATGTCATTACGTTTATTGCTTTGGAAATTGTGGTACTCGGTTAGACAAATTTGTTCCATGGCTTCTTATTACCCTGTGTGATACGCTAAAATCCAATTTTAACTTACTGACCTTTTATTCACACCCTACGAGTTCAGCCAGAAGCCGTATAACTAAAAGTATTTACTTTCATTTTACTTTATGAACAATATATGTTTGTAAATTGTATATGCCCCCCCCCCCCCTTGAGTGAAGTGAATGTAACAATCCGAACGGTCAAAATGATAAATCAGAAGTACATCACTGTGTAAGCAGTTAAGTGTCCAACGTGCGTGAAACTTTCATAGAAACGAGCCAAATAAAAGTATTATTATTACTTTTACAAACCATTTATTCGGTAACAATTTTAGGGGTTAAATAATTTAATTAACTTAACCGCTGCACCATTTATAAACGAGTGAGTTGTGTTTATTTAACAATTCGTAGACATATTGAGTTTGAAAGAGCTAGACCATTGGCAAACTGAAGGATGCCTTCTTATTCGTTGGTTATCCAAATTTTCTTCTCCCTCCCAGAGTAGATAAAGCAGTGAAGAAATTATAAGGTCAACTCTTCTAAAGCCATAATGCGTGCTAAGATTTGTATACGACATTGTCTTAAATGAATCGCTGCAACATATGTAAAGTTTTAAAATAACAACAGGTAGCTTTTACAGCTAAGTTTGCACTTTCCATAAATCCATACATCTTCAAATTACGTTGCATTAAATGCAATAAACTAGACACAAGAAACTATTTCTATCGTATGGGAAATTTCAGCTAAATGAAGTCATCACTTCATTAAACCACAGGCTCTTGGCTCGGTAAATCGATTGTTAAAACACATATATTAATTTAGTTAACATAATTTCCAAACTTTCTGGAGAAGTATGGTACAGTAAATGGCTGCTTCCACATTTGTGTGCACCTATTTTTGAAAGATAATATAGATTCGCCTTTATTCGCCCGTCGATTATTTATTTCACGCCTTACTCAAAAAGTATTTTGTCGGATTTTTGGGACGCGTTTGTGTAAAAAAAAGTATTGCGCTTACAGAGATGATTCTAAAAAAACTGAACATGTTTGTGTTCAGATTTCAGACTTGCATTTAATGATTGTCTCGGAAACAACCATGCGTTACAATGCGTAATTAATACAGGATTTGAGACGTGTAGAAACTAACAGCTGTTACTATTATTTAGATATATAATAACTACCGGATGTCAGGCTTCTACGAAATTAATCGCTGTTATTGTTACCGGTATTTAGATATATTATAATGGTTTATACGGATATCACTTATCTGTGGTTACAAAAAGGTTGACGCAAAAAATCCTTTCAAAATAACATACCGTGCCGACTTTAATTGTTAGAAAGCAACTGTTATTTGTGGATTAAATGTATCAGCGTTTTGTGTGCTTACGGATTAGACAAATTTTTCTAAAGATTTTGGGGTCCTGATAACACCCTTTGTACTGCCGTTATATGTTGAAACATCAACGGTAAATGTCGCACATTTTAACAGCATTTTCGTAGTATTCGTGAAATTGCAATAACTCAAGCAGGTTGCCTTGAATATGTATTAACTCTATCTGTGTTTTCTAAAATTGTGCTTTTCCAAAAACTTATGCTAATCAGGGATCTGCGTGCTTTAAATCATCACTAATATTTTCAAATGACTCCCACAATTTCCAGATAAATGTTAAACAAGATGTTTTCTTTAATTCACAGTTAGTTCATTTCCCTATCCAGCTCTTTGAATTACACTTCAGGCTCCAAACCCAATTATTTGGGATTTAGCTTAAGCAAAACAGCAGTGGCCCCTTTCATTCGTAAGACTCACCCTGTTAAAATATGTTCGATTTGCATGCCGAATCCTTTTAAGCGATGTCTCACCCCAGTTTTGTCCATTTTTATTTGTCAACATTCTGGTAAATACTGAAACAACCAATGTGAGTGTTAACAAGGCAAATGTTGACGCTGCACAACGCACGACGGACAACGGACAAAAAGCGATCACAAAAGCTCACCATGAGCACATTGAGCTCAGGTTAGCTAAAAATGTGGGACTATCCTTAATGTGTATTTTGAAATTATGTATAAAAAACTTATGCATTATACTGACAGAACGGTTCGCATGGAAACATTTAATAGTTTGTATTTATTTATATGTAATGTGTGGTTTAAGTTGTCATTGAAGTTTTCTGTAATTTAATAATTGCAAACCTGATGTTAATTTTGCACTCCTTCGAAGAAGCGGGGAGGTGTTTGTTTGCATTTGTCCTTAGTTCCATGAAGGTATGTCTGTTTGTCGGTTCCTTTAAACATGCTGTATTCGCCTTTCCACATTTTCAGAACATTAGTTATCATGTTTGCACTCTTGGATATATTATTCTATCTTATTATGACGTCTTTATTCACGAGTTAACCGATCACGTAGTATGCGCTCGTAGTACGTACCAAAATCCCGAACCACTGCTGAACCACTGCTATTGGTTAAGGATATCTTATTTTTAATTCTTGCTTAATAAACCAGACTTTTCTTAAAGGTCAGAAGGGAAGGAGCCCGAGTATTCAGATATTGGAAAATATTGGGTGAAAAAAACAACTTTGGGGATAACTTTTACGTGATGTAACTTAAGTGGGAATATCATTTATATAGCTTAGTTTTTGGTTAACAATTCATTTTTTAGGATTTAAAGCCTTAACTTGGCTACAGCTATTGAATAAAAAGCCCTTTTAATTTTACCTGTATTTAAAACTTACCAAGTATTTTGTATGTCTATGACAGTACCCCGAGTGTTCATTAACGGGAAGTGTATTTGGGGCGGCTCGGAAACCCAGGATTTGGACAAGCGTGGGGAGCTCAAGAGGATGTTGGCTGCTTAAACCACAAATCCTCGAAGTCTATGGATCAACATGTTACCCATAGGACAAAATAATTTGCGCGCTCATTTCACCCGTAATTATATTTATGCTGTTATGAAATTTCTTATTATAAAACCAAGTTATACTGGAAATAACAATATATTACATTACTTTATTCTCAACCAAAGTATTTCGGCATATTGATAATATTTTCCAACTAACATCTTGATAAAATATATGCTAAAAAATCCTGTAATAAAATGTATCTATTGCTAATATTTCTGCGTTTAAGCTCAGTGGAAACCAGAGTTTCTGTTCGTCAGTGCTTGTCTGTCCGTAAACTTTTTCTCCAAACACTTCCCCTTCTGAATCGTTCGACAGATCTTATCAAAATTAAAAAAAACTGACTCTCTTTCCAACTGTTTCAAATGTTCCTGTTCCGTTGCCTATGAATATGACCCGACCTAAATACATTTTGTTTTAATAAAAACATCACAAATTTTCTCAAAAGCCACAGGGGTAGGGATTTTAATTCTTGGTGTGTAATATTATCAAGTGGTCGTCGACTAAAACTGTTGTTAACAATCCCTTGTGTTAAAAGGTTGCCACACCCAAGAGGTTACATGATTAAAATAGCAAATTAAAAACAATATTTTTCTTAAAAAATGACAAGAGCCATAGGTATAATATTTTACATAGCATACTTACATATAGTGGTACTTTACTAAGTTTCTTTAATTCATTACCCTGTGGTAGAAATGTGTCTCTGATTTATTGTAACTGGTTTCCCTAATATGCATACATTGAACAAAAAACTTATTATAAAATAATTCTCTGAGTTACAAGGTTTTGTAGTTGCATGTAACATTTCTTGGTATTCATTAACCAAGCGCCTGTAAATTATATTCCAGGGGTCAAAATTGGGTGGAAAGTTCAGCTGTTTGCTGTTTTTTGTATATACCGAAACTTAGAAAAAATATTAAGGGACCTTTTCACGTTTTGGTAAATATATAAAGTATAAAATACTTCACTCAGTGTATGAGCACGGATGGCCGAGTGGTCTAAGCGTTAGACTTTTACTCGAGGGGTCAGTGGTTCGAGCCCAATTGAGGGTTATTGTTTTTACTAGAGCTTATCTGCCAAAATCTGTGAAAAGGTCCCTTTAAGAGTTTGTTAACGTGTTACTGATGTAATGAAAACACATGTATAGTATTTGATAGCCGAGTCAAGTGTGTTCTAATATTTACCGCGTTATAACGTATATTTCTCTCTAATGATGACACCATTTTCTGTCCCGACTTTGTGCAGTTTTTTTACACTATAAACAGGACACCCGTCTGTGCGAACAAACTCAACAAATAAAAACACTACAGAATCAACAATGGATATAAGCACATTATTGTATCAATAAATTAAATTACACTTCCACAAGAGAACAATAGTACAATATAGAGTTACTCTAGCATTCAAACGTTACACAATGTCGCAGGCAACATTCGATTTTGACTGAATACAGATAAGTTGCACACATCCATTTCCGCAATAGCATCCACATTATGATTAACGCTTGTTGGTCAATAGTTTATATGTATTCGTGATTTAAATGAAAACGGTTAAAATAGATTAACTGCACTATTTATTTAAAACATAACAGATCTATACACTACATGTTTTTTTATTTCTAATAGGATATGTCACCGTTTTGAGTTTCATATGTGTTGGTATCTTTTGGTGAATAAAATACATTTATCGATCAGGTGGTTTCATGTTTCTTTCCAATACTGCTATTGAACGGATACTGTTTTATTAAACTTGTCTGATAAAAAGTTGTTTTGAGGTAAATATGGTTTTATAACCAAAGTATACTTATATCAGTATATGATGCACACAAAAAAGATGAATGAACATTAATAAAAACCACGAGGAATAAACAAAACGCACTACACTACACGCAAATCACACGTTGTAATAAACATTCACATAACAACAATACACATTTTCCAAAACAAAGTGATCTATCAAAAACGAAGCTATACATCAAATGAAGCAACAAAACACTAATTAATGAAAAACGTTTATAAAATATTGGTTTGTTTATATCAAATCCACATTCCAAATATTGACGATTTTGTTATGCCTCATAGATAAAATTAAATGTATTTTTAGCACACCTATTTTTCTTGCTTTATTATTATTATTATTATTAATTTTAATAATTTAATGAAACAACGCCCTTGAATTACATATAATAACACAATATAATAAAGCGTCGACATCAATGAATAAAAAAGTAAGGCGAAGAAACAAACGAGACTTACTTCTTACAGTTAATTACGCTGACACATTGCAAAATAATATTTTTTATGTTATTTAAACATCATTCTACGATGAATATATATAAACAGAATATATAATACTGTTCATGTATTTACTAAATGAAGATACGGTAGCTGTCACACTAGAGAACTTTGTTGGTACATTTAATTGTTAACAGCTATCAAAATAGAAAACTTGAAACGATGGCAGAAAACTGCTAATTTGTCTTAATAGCATCAAGGCGAGTCCAAAGTACCGGTTTCACTATGTTGTGTTTAGTTCAGCTAACTGTATTATATATGTTTTAGTATGCATTACATTACAACTGATGACCAGCTCTGGAAGTAATCAAAACAATAAAAGAATGGCATAATGTTCATAACATGGAGCTCTATCGGGAATTATCAACATCATATGTGTCAATATTTCGTTCGGTTGCATAAAAAATAAAAAATACATTTATTTTTTCATTATGCATCGTTTTGTTTAAAAATATAGAAAACAATGAACTCACATCCATGTTATAACTTAACATAGTCATCATAAACAGAAAGCAATATCTTAGCGTTTTAATCAAAAAGTATGTAATCACATCGTGTTTATTCCGTGCTTTTAGAAATTTTGATAGATTCCTGGTTTCTGAACGTGTGCCAAAATCACGTCGTAACAGATCCTTAGTTGAGCCTTAAAGCAAACAGAAACACATTACTTACACGAAATATTTTACATTTAAACAAATATTCAGCAAATTCTTCCGATTATGTAAATTAACAAACATGTTTTGTTTAAAATACAACATTTTATCTATTAGACTGAAACAAAGAGATATAATGTAAAACGTGTGTTCAACCAATCTTGAAATATATTAATAATTGTTATCAAAAATTACTTTATTATATGCGTAATTGTTAACAACAGTATTTGTATAACTATCAAATAATATTAAATATCATACAGCGCAATGGATAATATGTTTCTCTTTGTGCTTCATTGATACAACTGTTTCAACAAGGTTTATTTGTCCGTCGTGCTTTACAATGCGACATATCTCGCTCAACAATACCACAACTAGGCCGCTTCTATGAAAGTTCGAACTAAAATGGAAACAACATTTAAGAAATTATTATGTCAAAAGATACAATTCTGATGACAATGTTGTTTATGAAATGAAATATGCAAAAATATGCTAATGTTTGTATAACGCTACAGATGTGGTAGTAAATAGGCTTATCAATGGGTTTTCCCGAAATTCTAAATCCGTTTCAAAACGAAAAATATTCTAGCGCTGGCCACATATATGAATTTTCTAGCAAAATATATTTGAGCTGCACAGGCTTACCAAGGACGACACTTTCCGCCTTCACTTGATTTACTTTACTTTAACTTCTTTCAACATCAGTAAAGAGAATTTCAATTAAATGTTAGGTGAACCAGTATGTTTTCAATGTTATACATACATTGACCTTCCGTTAAAGGTCGTTTTCGGGGCGTACGTGCATACTTCAGTTTTGAGCACTGCCTCATTCTAATTTGCTGATTTAGTGGAGAATCAATGTAAAGTGTCGTACGAGATTAGCCTGTTCAGTTTGCTACAGGTTTCGTGTCACATATTTCCCAGTATGGCTTGATAAGGTATTCATTTTGCCTTTTAGCACACGAAATTAACAAGCAACCATTTTCTTTGAATGTTATTAAAATAACTTTCGGTATAATTGTGATTTAAAAAAAATCAAAATACTACCACTAACGCATATTACCCATCTTTAATCAATATCGGTGTGTCGGTCGAGAGCTGCCTTTGCCATGTCAATATCGCCTCTATTAGATCAAGCATGGACTGTTTGTCCGGTTCTTCATTCGTGCCAGGAAGGTGGAACTGTTTAAAAGTCTTTAGACTGCTACCTTTCTGTAGTTTAATATACATTTAAATTGACTCATTTGTTGCGCACATCAGCTTCATATCAATTATTTAAGCTATATTTATTACATTGACGTATTATAAATTATTTTATAATCCCTATGGCATTTCCACAATAAACCTCAATCAAAAACATACAAACAACAATTCAAAAAGTTAGATTATTGTTACTGTGTCTTCTTTATAGGAATATGTTCTCTCCTCAAATCCGCGATTGTTGCTTTCCTCGATTAAGGTGACGTAATATCTTCCGACACGCCCACCTTCTTTCTGACCAAGGTAAGTGTCCGCCTAACATAAGCAATAAATGTTGTTCAAATATGTTTAATAAAATACATTTTCCCATGTTTACAGCCTCGATGCTTTACATATAAGTTTGTATTATACAGCTGGATTAAAAACATACGCAAAAACAGCAACAACAAAACGAACTTTCTTATGACTTAAAATTGAAATTATTTCAAATGGTTTAAGATATGGGTAGTGTGTATGTTACCTTAAGCGATCCGTCCGAACGATTTGAAAACTCGATCATTGTTTTACATCCCTTCTTCCCAACAAGAGACCAGGTATTTTCTGCAGTGTTATCACGTAAGGAAGTCAATGCTATAAACGCTCTGCTCTCTCCAAGTGCCTTAAATCAAATTAATTGTCCATTTAGCATTTTGTTGAAGCATGTTATGAGAAAGTGTATTATTCATTCGTATCAAAATGCATTTTGCAAAATAACATAACTTTTGTAAGTAATACACAATGCCAACATACTGATAAGACAATACACTGCGGCTTAGATTCCGTCGCCTTCATAATCATGGCTTCGTCTGTAACATAATATTAAGCAATATAAAATATGGCATCATATGCATCAATATAGATATCAACTATTTATACAGTGTCGTAAAATTAAACGAGTTTTTATGATTATATGACTTTTGTCCATGTCATGATAAAATTTCGGCAGGTTTCAGCAATTATGTTTATAAGCGATATGTATGCTTTTCTAAAAATATAATTCGTTTTTCCACATAATCGAATACAATTCTTCTTACTTTGAGTCACAATATGGTCATATACTAGTCCAGTTGCAATTGCTGCGTTCTGTCCCCTAGCGTAATCTGCACTTTTGGTTATCAACTGTAATAAACAGAAAATTAAATTATTCGCGGCTTAATTGGTGGTACAATTATTGGGTTTATATTTCCGGTAATGTGATTATCGTTAAGTATAACTGAACGTGAAACTTGTCAAGACATCAAAGGCTTTACCCTGGTAAACTCTTGTACCACGATCCCGCACCATCATTGTATTTTAATTATTTCTCCTGTTTATTGTTGTGTCCAACACACGTAATTTTGTTAAGGCCTCAAATAAAAACCTTAACACTACGAAAAGCAACACAATTATGCACTCAGAGATGAACAAGATGCCTATTCAACACATCTAAAGTTATCTGTATAATAGAAGTAATTGACATGCATAGCATTTTAGTTAATAAAGTAGTTAAAGTTCTTACTATATACTATGTAGATGTAAGAAAGGTATTAACTTTTTTTACGGAATTTGAAGCTAATATTTAATGTTTTGCTACATACATGTTTTTATTGAACTATTCTACACATTCATCTGCATGTAAAAGTTTCATGTTTATAGTGTGCTATAAAGGTAAACCCAACTATTGGTAATATAAATGAATTACAAACGATATTATATCTTTGTTAGATATAACGTACCATGAAGTACAGGGGAACATATGCTTCGTGTGAACAGACCTTTAAATATTACGTACGTAATGTAAATGAAAAGATGCCTTCGTCTTTAGTATGTATAAATTGCTATTACAGAATAAATCAGTGTGTGTGTTTGATGGAAGTCTTTATCCTCCTTAGCTGGTAAAATTACTTGTGGGGTTCTAAATTTAGATTTATTTGTAATAAGAAGCAGTGGTTATGTGATTATAATTGGCATGACATTTAAAACTAAACCAGTTTATTATATGAAACACATGCAATCTTAAACAGTCTGTAGTAAAAGTTTATGGCAAATGATATTGATTTATTTCTATTTTCTACGACTTCAAGTCTATGAGAAAGAAACACAGTTCAGTTGATGAGATAACAAATATCGTTATGAATGAAATGCGCTTAATTGTGAGAAACTATTAATGACATAGTTTTATAATAATCTGTCTTTTTTAATCTAGTTTAATTACAAAGTATTGTTCTTTTCTCATCTGAAAACATGATTAAGCTCGTTTCATCGTTTATGTTGTTCTTTAAGTAACATGTTTGTTGACACAAACAACAGAATATTTTTGGACATTATCACACAATTGCTAATCTAAAACTAAACTTGCTAAAACTATCGGTACCAATGTCGATTGACAGTTTCATATTTAAACATATTGCTAAGGTATGTGTTTGTTCTTACTTGAGGCAGCAAAAGGGTGTTTATTAAATCGTGATTAGTTTAAGCACGTCGCAGTCGTGAGTTAATGTCACTTCGCCACCGTACTTTGCAATACAATGAGTATAGAACAATTCGTTCAGAAATTGTAACATGACAGTTAAATAAAAAACATACTTCGAACTGCTGCTCGATTCGTGTCTTCGACGACTCAATGTCTTTTCCAATCATAAAGTTGTAGACACTTTCAAACTGCCTGGTAACCCAGTGATGCGTACCAATCAGTAGGGCTTCTGCCAAAGCTTCATGCAGGTATTTGTACTGTTCCTGGTAACATATAAGACCGGAAAACTATTGGACATGTATACGAACGTATTGCGCATATAATACTTATAATATGCATTTAGTGTTTTTATACCGCGTTCACATATCGTTTATTACCAGGTGGTGTGTACAAGAATTATCCTCTGACAATTTGTTTGGAGCTTTTGTTTACTGTTGTTGTTTTTTTCATATAAAATACTATCGTTCTTATTCCCAGAATAAATTATAGGGTAAAGTTGTATATGCTAAACAAGATATAAGAAAACTAATATAACATCATTTATACAAGTAACACATATACATTTTCTGGATTTACAAGTTCATAACACCTTTGTTTGGACCATGTTCACTCTTTGTTGCCGTAAAGCATCAACCACGTAGAGAGGTCTGACGCAGTTTTCAATCTTTGCTTGTGCAATCAAGTTGTCCAGAGCGATAAAAGTTCCGCTGCGGCCAACACCCGAACTAAAATATCATTTAAAATATGTAATCAAAGTGACCGCGACATATTTAGAGCTTAACACAAAACGGTAAATACGGCGTTTTCTAAAAGATTTCTGTACGATAAAATAAAAACAATCTAGAAAATAATGATCACGAGCAACATCTTGGGGTTTTAGGTTTTGTTCATTAATGTAAACATTTCTTTATTTTATTATGATGGTTAGTAGCGGAGATACATGATAATATACGACCGTTTGAGTTCAAAATTATGTTATTTTCGATGATTGTTTATGTGAATAAAGGTCGAATCACAAACTGATAGTCATAATTTTGTGCAGATTCTCTAAATGTTGTGGTTTTGATTTTATGGCTTTAATATTGCTATTTTATTGTTATCAGAAATATTTGTTCAAAAATTGGTGGAAGAACATACACATTATAAACAGATATCGAATTAAGAATACTTAAACGGCCTAAAAGTAATTTTAGTTAAATGAAATATTGAACACATTTTTGCACATATTGAAAAGTTGTTTACATTAATCGTGATTGTCGATTTCAAGGTAACCATTTCATAGCATGCGATAAAAATGAATAATTTATAAACAGTTCTTAAATAAAAACAATTAACCTGCAATGAACAAGAATGGGGGATGTGCTGGTATCGTTGCACTTAGCAACAGCTCTCCAAAAATCCACTAGACTCCACGTTGTATCTGGAACGTCGTTATCAGGCCAGGACTTGAAATGGAACTGCTTGAGGCCCCTGGTATCGCCATCCTGGTAATACAATGATGCGCATATAGTACACATTGACATACACATTTTTATGTAATATATTATATGACAAAACAGTGTTTCAAATATGCTTTGTGTCTGTTTATAAAACGAGCGCATTATAATTATTCTTTCGTCTTATTATTAAGCTTTCATACATGGTTCGTTAAACAGAATTTCTAGTTCTTTGCTTCGTTTGTTTGACAAGGTTTGGATTGAACCTGGTGCTTTAACGTACCTTTGTGATTTCAAGTGATCTGATATTGTAGTCGAATGTTTCCTTGATGCCGACATACTTGATAAGAACACCACCGTGTTTGCACACACCCTTTATATCTTCTGGCCAATACTGAAGACACTTCAGCTACAGAAAAATGATGCAAACAGTATTTTGTTTGGTGCTTTCAAGAATTTCTCACCGTTGAGGCTTTAACTTATTTAAAATTGTGTGATTCACACTATACGAAAATATAATATGTTAAATAATAAACAAGGATTATTATTTTTTTAAACATCCTTTAAAACCAGCTAATTGGGGAAATACATATGATTAAAGGCGTATAATACAGATCATATTTTAAAATGGTTTCAGTAGCCGTTCTGGGAGGTAAATTAATCATTTAACTGTTTCTTAATTTTAAGAAGATAATTTGTTCCAAACTTAACAATACCAATGTTTATTAATTGTAAGATGATCATTTATTTCAAAAGACATGTTTTTTTTAAACTTAACAGAAACTGTTCATAGTAAACTAACACTATTTTTTATCATTTGGCTAATCGACTGTTGGAACATTCACAAATGATCCCGGTAAATGGTTAAGCTATTTCAATTCTGTCGTTTCAGCATTTCTTATGTTATTTAAACGCTGAAATTGTATAAAGACTATGTCAGAGACCGGTCCCATGTCCGCTTAAGAGACCACGAAACCGTGCGTGATTTTATAGCGGGCGTGGGGGCTCCTGACCAGACTGAGCGGAAATATGCTGGTCGATGATGGCATATTACCCATACTCGCATGACATGGTTCAAATGATAAAATGTTTCGACGTTTGAGAAAACAACGTAAATCACAATCACATACCGTTCCAAATTCAAAGAGATTTGTAAGCATGACTATTTTCTCAATCTTCTGTTGCCAAATCATACGCCAAAAATCAGAAATTATTTTCTGAGTAGGTCCTAGAAGAGTAAATTATTTACATAGGTTAGGTTATCATTCTGCAACACGGGTCTAATGCAAAACGGATTGTAACATAGGATTCATTACGCCATAACTATATATACATAGCTTTCAAATCGTTAGTGTTTCAATTTTATGCAATACATTTAATGATAGCAATATTTTATTCTAATTCTTCAAGGAACCGAATTACAAAATAAATGATTACCTTGACATGCGATGAATTTCTTCTAATTCTTCAATGAACCGAATAACAAAATAAATGATTACCTTGGCATGCGATGAATTTCTGCTGATTCTTCAATGAACCGAATTACAAAATAAATGATTACCTTGACATGCGATGAATGTCTGCAATTTATCAAATCCCTGAAATTAACACATTTATGTATAAGTAATTGCATTTTATATTAATATTTATGTATATAGTTAAACATTAATGTGTTTTTTATCAGAATATTTTGCAACTGTGTCATTAAAAATATAATAGACACTATTATTTACATGTATATAGTTGGCATTGATGTAGTCGGAATCACCTGGACGCTCGTTTGTCAGGACAACTCGTGAATCGTCATCTGGAATACACAGCTATCAGTGACAGAACTGCATATTGCATTTCTATCAAACTTTCCTTAAAGTAAGTGTAACTGCATTTTTACCAAAACAGTACAAAACGAATTTTGCGAATAAGATGCAACTAAGATTATATAAGTTTAATTTGTACGGTCAACCCACCATGATATTTAATATAAATGCGAAGATCGTTTTATATACGTTATTTGTCGCTTTGGTTTTGCCTAATGTGACTTTGTAAGAATCAATAAGTCTATAAAATTACTTTCTATACATATATTTTTAATGTTGCCGGCACGTACATGCATACATCTCCTTATAACGGTTTTTGCTTTTATTAGACTCAGCAGATGCGACGTCGTGCTTTCGAACCAAACCAGCAGGTAATTTCTAAATGAGAATACATTATAAAATTATGATACAAACACATATAATAGTATTATAATGTTACAATTTTTATTTTATGCGACGCTCTGGAATATATGCATGAATAATAATATATTTTATAATGCATGAAATAAAAAACGTACTTGGCAAAACTACACCTATTTTATATCATGCATATTTTAATAACATATGCATTCACCTCAATTTAGACACTATTGATACACCATTATTTAGGTAAAATATTTCAATAAAAGTTTTGTGTATTTGGTAACTTAAAAGAAAAATTTACCTGAAACTCATCAATCTGGATTTGGTCACGAATGTACGTCCATAGTTCGTGAGGTTGAATACCAGTAGCAAAGGCATTGAAACCATAGTAATCGGATTCAATATCTGAGAAGGAAGATGCATTAAGCTTACATGTATTTGCTTATCAATTTACACGCGAACAACCGACAATGTGTTCGATCCTTGAAGCTGTATCGTCGATTGCTTTACATGATAGTGATTTAATCTGAGCATTAATTAATCTCATACGTAACTGTAAACATTAGCATCAAGTTGACAACACAAACAAAACAGTTAACATTCGAATCAATTGAATAAATTATGCCTCGTAATAGTTGTTTACGACATCAAATTACCAATGTATTTTTAGTTGTGACATGATACAAGTGTATTTGATTTAAGAATAAATACAAACCTTTAGCATTGGCGTATATATTATCACGTAAGTCAGTTTTCAGATTCGGCTGTTGATCTGACTTAACAGTAGATTGTGGAGGTGTCGTTGAGCACATTGCGATATGATTGAAAAACTCACGATTATCTCCGTTGCTTAAATAAGATTCAACAAATTATTATAAAACACAAAATAACATATACATTTCCCAAAAATTAATGCTGAAGATAAAATAAGTTGTAAACATATAACAACATTTGCACTACATACGCAAACGTACGAAGTATTTATGTAAAATAAGTTCTTGAGAGCCTAAGTGTACATATCGTCTTACTTGTTCATACGTCTCCGTTTATAGCAAACAACAGCAACAATGATCACAATTGTGACGGCTACAGCAACCGCAACTCCACCTCCAATTGCCCCAGTAGAAGATGAGGATGGTTTCGATGAAGCTTCCCTATTATCTGTTAATGATAGTGAACATTAATTAAGCAAACAACGAAGCTCCGCATTTTTTAAGAATACCATATACAAACATACAATCATAAAACGATTTTAACTGGGAAAAGTGCCTTGGAACGGTCTTGCACAGATTTGGAGGTTTAAATCGGTTGGATGGCTGGGCGAACCTCAAACTTACCTTAAAAATAATCGCAAACGTCTAAATCAATCTTAATTAAAGGTTGAAAACATAATAAATAAAAAAAACGCGTCAACCGAATAATTGACGTGTATTTATATTGTTTTGGCATCGAAAATAGCGGAATTTTCTTTAAACGATTTGGGAAAGTTTTAATAGACTTGTTCTCAGTTCGGCAAAAAGAAAAAAATCCCAAATATTGTCAGAGATTCGAAAATAGAATGTATGAAGTATATTGCATCAAGGAAACTAACACTCATACCTAAAAAAATGCAATATGTTTATCTTTGTCATTTTAATATGATTATTGAAAATTATTCCAAACATTCCCGTTGTTTCAATAAATTTATTTAATGGCATTTTCCAAAGAAAAAACATATGTGAACAAGTCCTTATAAATTTATCAGTATACAATATAATATGGTTAATCAATTAAATATATTAAAATATCATGTAAGCGATGTATCTACAGTATATGGAAAAGAGTTATGGAGAACGACCGACCTTTGAAACTTATTAAATATATCGAAGCTGCAATTTCAAGAATGCACTTGTTATACATAAGCAATCCACAATTACTTTTGAACAAAATTTACCTATAGGTACACAAAATCGACTTTAAAAGTTGCTATTTAAAAATCGTTAAAAGGTTTACCTATACAAAGATCATTTTTAATCCGATAGCCCATGTCACAAACGGAACTGTACAAGGCACACGAGCCGTTGACATTGTGGCATCTTTCGCAGTGACATTCAGTAGAACAGTAATGGCCATATTGCCTTTGTCCGCATGCTATAATCATCAATTTGAATCCAATAAGAATACAATGTTCATTCAGAATTATCAGTGCACTATTTATATATTACATGTTAAAGGGACTGTCAACCACGAATGACGAAAAAAGAAAAGTTCTAAAATACCGTATTTTTTTTACAATTATTAGTTTATATTGATTAAAATATCACGACTGGTGTATTACATAACTTGAAAAAAAGTTCATATTTTCAGTATATTTGGTAATAAAATTTCGCGATGTGAAATCGAAAGTACATCGCGAAAATAGGTGACATAACAATATAAACACTAACTAACGCAAGTAGATTGATCATTTTATATATAAGATATATACAATTAACTACGCATGCACAATTTGCATTCCAGGGTTTACCACGTGAAGATGATGATCAATATACTGGCGTTATTTATAGTTAACTGGTAGTTACCTAGTAGACATACCCAGTAAAATTTATTACCAAATATACTGAAAATATGAAAACTTAACAACTTTTTTCAAGTAATGTAATATACCAGTCCTGATATTTTGATCAATAGTAAAAAAAATACAGTATTTTACAACTTTTCTTTTCTTCGCCGTCGTGGTTGACAGTCCCTTTAAATATTTTTAAAAAGAAATGAAAACGACAAGTATAAATAGTAATGATATTTCGATTGGTTTAGTATAGCATTAAAAACAATACCATTCGAGAAAAATACATAGTGTATTGAAGAGTACTTAAATGAAGCTATTTCGTTAAGACATACGTTTACAAAGTCCATTGTCAAGTCGGTAGCCACCATCACAATTGTTGGTGTACAGAGAACACGATCCATTGACATTATGGCATTGTTCACAGTGGCAGTCATTGACACAATTAGGACCAAAGCGTCTTCGTTCACAAGCTTTTATGCAAAAGAGTATGAAGCAAATATGTATTATAATATGTCATCAACCGAACTTCACATGGATTTCAATAGCTAAACAGTAAATTCGCACATATAGTATCCATTTATTTGCTTTATAAAAAACAAAGTTTCAATACCAATGTTTGTAATCAAACAATGCCTTCATTTAAAAAACAATTCAGATCCAAAAATTGGCAAATATCATTATCTGTGTATGGCTTTGCTGGTATCCTTCATTTATGCTTATCTTTGTTATAAGTAATTATGGCAAAAAATAAAAAAGAATTGTGTTTCATTTAGCGTATTGGTGCAATAAAGGAGATGATCACTTCACGGTCGTTCCGTTGTTGGTTTAGTGTGTCCCGTACCGAAACAAATCGAGAACAAGATGTGTTTGTGAAACACTATGTCCCTATATATTTGACCTTTGACCTTGAAGGATGACCTTGACATTGACCTTTCGCCGCTCAAAATGTGCAGCTCCATGAGATACACATGCATGCCAAATATCAAGTTGCTATCTTCAATATTGCAAAAGTGTACATTAAATTTGTAATTTTGACACATATATTTGACCTTTGACCTTGAAGGATGACCTTGATCTTACCCTTTCACCACTCAAAATGTGCATCTCCATATGATACACATGCATGCCTAATATGAAGTTTCTATCTTCAATATTGCAAAAGTTATGGCAAAATGTTTAAGTTGGAGCAAACAAACAAACAAAGCAACAAACCAACACACAGGGCAAAAATCGTATGTCCTCCACTATAGTGGTGGGGGACATAAAAACATTGTATTTATGGTTTTGTTTTTTTAACAACTGGGCGTTAAAATCAAGATGTGGAACTTGTCTTTATTTAAATATTATATTACATGATGAGCAAATAACATAACTAAAAACAATATTTAATCTTATAATTTTATTATACCACTGATATATAAGATACAATCCTATAACTTGCAAGGTAATACATTTTATTTTATGCTTTCCGGTGGTTTATAGAGAAATATCAGTGAATTAAAACTGATAATTTCACTGTTTCAAACAATGAAAATTATAAGTGAAAATTATCGATATTTTTTTTGACGAAATGACGTCATTTTATCAGCGAAATTCTTTAGTTAAACGCTTTAACAATGTATATAAACTGTGAAAAGGCGTAAAATATAAAGAAAATTTGTTGGATTCGGAGAAATATCGATCACTCGTGATCATAGAAAATATATTTTTTCACTCGTGGCTGCGCCACTCGTGAAAATATTATTTTTTATGATCACTCGTGAATTAAACTCGATAATCCACATAATCCAACAAATATCCTCTAATTAATACAACATACGTTCACAGATATCTTTGTCCATCTTGAACCCAGTGTCGCATTGCTTCTCAAACATGGCACATGAACCGTTGATATGATGGCATGTATCGCAGTTGCAGTCCATTGAACAGCTTTTACCAAATTTCCTGTTTTTGCAAGCTGGAAGCGGAATGACACATACCTCAGTAAATTGTACATGGTTCAAATGACAATTTAATGTGTTGCTCGATTGAATTTATTCGTGGATATTGTTCACGTTTGTTCTGTGTCTGAAGTATATTGGATAAACTTTACTTTCAGACGGGTCAGACATCCCATACACTGATTATTCGAGAAAATGCTCGACGCAAATATGTAGTTTTTTTCATTATTATGTTTGACTTGTTGTTACTTAACTTACTAGTATTGCAGGTTTTGTCAAGGTTAAAGTCATATCCATCTTCACAACCGTTAGGACATGCCCCATTTATGTGATGACATGATTGATTATTGTGACAATATTCGCTGCAGATTGATGAGCAATCTCGACCATACCTTTTGTGACCACAGTCTGTAAAGGAAATTCCGTTCTTGCAAAGAATATGCAGTAGTTTAAACCTATATATTTTAGCTCAGTTGCATTTTAAATACTTTAAATTCGATCTTGAGTGCGTTTCCTGGGACTAGAACCAGTACTTGGTGTCTATGGGGGAGATCGAAAGAACGCTGCCACAGTGGGGATCGAACCAGTGACGTCCCGGTCGCTGGATTAGCGGACACCATTTCCAATAAGCCAAGGCGACCTAACATACATGTATGTAGGAATGCATGTGTACTTTATATTCGCGACAAATGATAACCGTAACTAGCGTGAAGGTTACACACTGGCATAACGTATAAGTCATCAGTTTTTTATAACATGCATTTTATAAAGATGCAACAAAATTAAAACACTAAACATACACCGAAAATACACATGTATACAAACATTATTTTAACTTTATATAGGAGCGTACACACAATAATATTTTATTTTCATATCGTCCGCATAAACAGTCGTGAGGCAGACTATTTTATATTTTATGGCAATAAACTTAATCTCATATTTTGTCAGCACTTACGAGTATTACACGTTTTGTCAGTGGAAAAGTCATATCCATCTGCACAACCCTCGATGCAAGTCCCATTTATATGATGACATCGACGATTGTTGCGACAAAATGCGCTGCAGGTTAATGAGCAGTTAGTACCATATGATCCCTCTGCACACGCTGTAAAATATAAAGGTTAATTCTACAACAAAGAAGAAAGCACATCGTGTATTAAGTAGCGATTGAAATTTGTCAAAGCAAGAAAGTCACTACCATACACTCCATCTGTACACTTTGTAATTGTAACAATATTATTAAAAGAACATACACCACTGCATCTACGTTTAACAATAAGGTGAAAAATAAGATAATATGAATTTGAATGGAATTGCAAATGACGTGTTAATAAAAGTATTGTTTTTCACGTTTGTATTAGGACACTTACTAACTAGGAGATGCTATTGGAAAACAATACCTTTTTTAAAACAGACGCATTTACATACGTTTACATTTGACAACAAACTGTTCAAGAAACGCGAACAATCTAAAAAAGCATACCGTCAAAATTTATACCGTCACAATAGACGGGGTATTCTTTTATTACTTACTAGTTTTACACTTGTTGTCGGTGACAAAGTTATATCCATCTTCACAACCATAAAGGCACATCCCATAAACATTATGGCATGATCGATTGTTTCGACAAAATGCGCTGCACGTCGATGAGCAGTTGTGCCCATACAATCCGATTGCACACGCTGTAAATGTCAAATAATTATAAAGGTGCAAGTTGAACTGTATACTTGTGTCAACTCTAAAATTCAAATTATATGTATGTTTTTGTAATGCGTAATCTATTTTTTATTTTGTCTCTTTTCTATAAAGTTCTTAAAACATCAAAAATTGAAACGGTATAATGAAATGAAAATATCTTGTATAACATAACAGCTGAAATATTATAAATAAATAAGTGATTCGATATACGCCCTGTCATTTGTCCGTTAGTGGTACTAGCAAACATTTAATACCGACACGTAACCGTTAAGGTCAGACAGCACCATACATCAGTCGTGTCATTCGCAAGAGTTTAATCAGATACAATAATAATCAGTAGCAAAACACAATTAAATTGGGTAAGAAATCAAGATGGCTTCCGTTTGACCCTGTTAGACTTAATTATCAAGCAACGTTTGCTGCTCAATAAGCACATCCATTACCTGGTTTTCCATTGTTATCATGGAAGCATTTACATTAAACGAAGAGATAACCTCTGTATTTCATGACATAAAATTAACCGTTCTTTAAAAAACATTTTTTAGATGCAATATATTTTTGTGTCGTCACTTACGAGTATTACACGTTTTGTCAGTGAAAAAGTCATATCCATCTGCACAACCCTCGATGCAAGTCCCATTTGTATAATGGCATTGACGATTGTTCCGACAAAATGCGCTGCATGTTAATGAGCAGTTAGTACCATATAATCCCTCTGCACAAGCTGTAAAATTATACATCAAAGAAAGCACATCGTGGTTATGTAGCGATTAAAATTCATCAAAGCAAGAATTAGTAGATGTTCAATTACTGCGGTACGCAAAAAACAGCTAATTTATGTTGTATTTTATTTTACACGACAGTGTAAATAGAACGACATTAATGTTTTATATTAATAATAATATGTAGTATCTACATGTACATAAAAATAAGCAACCTGTTTAACTAGATCAAATATTTTAAATACCTTACAAAGTTGTATCGAAACAAAAACCTGTGGCAACTGATGTTGAAACAGGATCTAAATAACGAATACAATTACACGCTTACCGAGATAACACTTAGCATTTATAATATATCCAATCGGCTGTTCTCATTTTTTATTATTTCTTTTAAAGGAATTCCGACATATCATAGAGTCTTCTTATCATCATGCATGATTACGCGGTTTGTCCGAGCACGTTTTTTCTTTTTTTTCTTTTCCCTATGACTCTTCACAAGTCTTATCGGTCCACGATTAATTTGTTAATATGTTCAGACTTGCTCATTAGTTTATCTCCTACGTATTTAAGTATGTTTTGATTTACATTTGCACTCACTTTCATGTCATATAATTATACAAGTGCACTGGAATTCAGTTAATTGACGACATTGGCCTTCAAGGTGCATTAGTATAGATATTATATTTATTAAATTTTAATAATTATAAGACCTTTATACTTATTTGTATTCATATGTAAAGTACCCAAAGTATATTTACATTTAGTTTATGTTAATCGCGCAGTCATTGTTTGTAAGCATTTCACCTGGCAGTGCTTTAATCACATTCAATGGTATTACATTGCTTCTCCTTTTTTGTAATGTTGTAATTTATCCCTTTACCACTCAGAAACGCATTTTGAAGCATTTGAAATCCTTCACAAAATCAAAGTAAATGTAAGTCCTTTCTTAATATATTAAAGTTTGAACGGCTTCATTTCCAACCCTAGGTTAAATATGAGAAGCAAACAGAATAAAGCCTGAACAGACTGTGAGTTACTCTTTTCACTTTGCTTCTGATGGGGAAAGGGTTATACGTCTCGAATCACAACGTGTTAGTGTAGGACTTGTACATGTGCTTACATTAACCAAAATGCAAACTAATAGTATTTACCTTCATTGCAGGCAGCCCCTCTCCAGCCACTCTTACACCCTGTTCCACATGTACCAGTTATAGCCTCACAAGGTCCTTCCAGGCAATGACATATTTTGTTACAATCAGGACCATAGGTTCCATTTACGCAATCTATACAATGTCAATTTTAGGCTATTGTAACAAAAGTTGGTTCATTAAAACAAATGCATGCATACAAAATTTATTTGTCAAACGAACTATTGAGATCTATGCAAGCAATATTGTTTATTAATTATATCCATCTGTTAAGTTCACTACAGCCATTAATTGCAAGAACACTTCTGACATTATTACATAGATGTTACACATTATAAAGGGTGTTCTAACGTTTTGTCAAGCCCAGACTAGTAAATGTCAACCAAGGCATATGCTGAATTTAACATTACTTGATCATTTTCATCATGTGTTCCTTTTTTGAAGAAAACATTTTGGGACCTTACATAATGACATTTAAAACACAATATATCTATAAGGCCTTTATTCCGTTATAAAATTACACAATTCGTCGCACTGTTGAGCGTGCAAATATTTATTTATCAGAAATAAACCAGGTTTGATATATTGAAATGTATCTTGCGACACATATATGATTGATATACTTAGTTTGGATACAAAATGTATGATGGATATTAGGAACAAATAACGCTAAAAGTGTGTGGTGTGTTCAGAATATAAAATAAGCAATAGCGACCCGTTTGGACTTGAATCTGTTGTTAACGCTCCACGGTGGTTTAAATACTGTCATAATCTAAATTATATAAATATCCTTGCAATGGGTGATAACGCGTAATGTCAACCCGAGCATAGTTATCTAAACCCAGGTGTAGGCTGATGTTGACATTACCATTTTGAGGACATTGTGATGACTTTCTTCGGTGAGCATTAACGTTAATTTAATCAATTATTTATATTTATCCTCAGTTCTTTTTAATGAATTACTATGACAAAAGCTTGCACGACATTCAACTTAAATTCAAATAAGCATTTCAAAAAGCAAGTCCGCAGCAAGGCTGTAGAGAAAGATATAGGGAATCATTTCCATGAAAATGTTCAATATTTCATCACTAAGCGTTAAATAAATCGAAACATGTACCCATTAAATGTGTGCTATCGTTGTATAAAAAAAATAAAGCAGTGAGGTATAAGAAAAAAACTAAGTATATGGGAATTTATCCTCAACTAGTCACGTACTGTATAATAAATTGCATCATCATTTAATCAAATGTCATAAGCGAAAAGTTCTGTTAGTTTTACCTTGTTGTCTGTAAACTTCTATTTCACATATTGCCATATAATCTTCGCCCTGTTGACCAATCGCGGAACCTGTCACGCGTATTGCTTGCATAGCTTGTGGCGGACTTAGCACACAGGTTCGTACGGTATAAGTTAGTGTAGAGAACTGTTGTTCGACCATTTGACTGACGTCATTACCAATATACAATGTAATGTTTGCAAACAAGTGGTATGCTGAAATGTAAACACATTTTCTAAATATGTGATAACGATCACGACTAACTGCGTTGTGAAAGTTAAAAGACATTTGTGGACAAACTTTATTTCGTTGCATTATATTTCTCTTATTAATTGAACACCTCGTAAAATCATTATCTGTATAAATACCATGACATAAACAATAAAGAGAAGCTAATAACACATTGATATATCCCTTTAAGTACACTTCTCTTAAATGAATCTTTATTAAAATACTACCTCCGTCTGTTCTTCCTTTAAGTACAATGCGCTTCACAAGATATGTTTGTAGTAGGTCCAATTGGAGCGAACATGGCCTTGCAATAACGGTACAACAGTCACAATCCGGCAGGCCTCCGATGCGACCATCAACAGCGCGGTCAACACTCCAAGTACCAAAAACCGATTCATTTGTCGACAATGATGATCCCGGTATTGAAATCTTGATATCACCTTTAAAACAACAAGCCTATTTTTCTTTGTATTTATAATGTTTTCAATACATTGATTTGAAGCATTAGGGAATCCCGTCAGCTGTCGATTTGTCGCAATTTATTTTGTATTTTCCGATATTCCATTGGTTTAGCAAAGTACCTCCGTGCAGTGATTTGGCTCAAATGTTCAAGAATACATTGATCTTAATTTCTAACGTTCCGCTTATGTGTTGTCGTTTCAAAGACAATTGTTTACACGGTCTTCACATTAAACGATAAAGTGGATTGTTTCTCGGAAATGCATGTCCAAAATTTAAAGGGGCCTTTTGACGTTTTGGCAAATTTATAAAATTTAAAAAACTTGTTTCAGATTGGAAAATTTTCGTTTTAGTTATGATATTTGTGAGAAAATAAGACTAATAAACATTTACCATGCTCTAAAATATCCATTTTGTGTATCTTTTGACGATTTGAAAACCTGAAAAAATATCGCGTTGCAACGCGAAACGATTGAATAATTTGGAGACTTCTGTTGTTGTCGTTATATTTTGTGTGAAACTACGAGGATTGTTTATATAAAGTACAAAAATATATCTCCACATAGCATTAGCACGGATGGCCTAGTGGTTTTAGCGGAAGACTTTTTACTTCAGGAGGACCCCAGGGGTCAGTGGTTGAGCCCTTTTGCGGGTTACTTTTTCCTCTTTTTTTTGTAATATTCTTGTGTTTTTTTTTAATCGAGATTTTTAGGTCCAATGTTTAAATTCATCAATATAAAGTATTTAATGACAAACTTTAATACATGCCAAAATCTGTGAAAAGGCCCCTTTAAAAGTCCGCAAATGTTGTTTTAATTTCTCACTACAAACACTCCAAAGTTCCATAACCCAAGTACACATTTAGCAGACATCGAAAAAGTGTTGAGATGTTAAGATAGAAACAGTATTCTTCCTTGTTTTAGGTGAACAGAATGTTTATCCCATTTATGAGTTTTAAAGTACAGACACGTAGCATCTATATAAATTGAAAACGATACTTTGACATAAAGAAGGTTTATTAAGTATATTCTATTTAATTAAAACATCATCAATCAATGTTTGTGAAATAGATAAAAACATGTGTACATATCATAATAACGTTTAGAATGGTTAAAAACATATAAATGATTGTGTATAAATGTTCATGTATGTATGTACGTTTAAACATGCAAAATAACATATTTTTAATAAACTGCATTATTTCGACATATTAATAAACTTATTTATTTCTACATCATAGTCATAATTTTGATCAATAAGTATGTGCCCTCTTAATAGATCGATACAAAGTAGATACCGCTTAATAGTCTTTAGAATGTGTCTCTTATGTCCAATATAGGTCCCTTTAGGCCACTTAATTATCAGGATATATTTTTTTGATTTCTGTTTTATTTCATTTGAATTTTTTGAAGTCCCACATATTTTTGATACAAAAATTTGCATAAGGTCCCACGAAATCCATGTATACAATTATACGATATGTTAACTATTTGTTAATATAACTTTCTTAAAACCGTTTCATGTCAATAACTCAACTTGTATGAGTTGAAACGATCACATAAAATCCTTACGCTTTAAGATGTTCACTTAAAGTATGAACATCTATTTTTTTCTTATTTTTTTCTTTTTTTTATTGTTATATTTAATTTGTGATCACGCAACGTTGTTAGCTACGTAAATAGTTTGTAAATATGTGTAAAACTGTTTTCATCTCAAAATTGACATTGTACTGTTTTAAGGGTAAAAAAGAGGGTATTTTAAACGCTGTTAAAATAATACACGTGCTAGCTTGATTGTTTATGAAAAGCATTACAAACGCTTGTTTATTTTTTCCGATTTCGATTTTTTTCAGTGTGTCACAGTTTTCTGGATCCTGCGATAACTTTAAAAGTTCTTAATATTTTTCATGAAACTTGAAACATGGATAGATGGCAATATGGAGATTATGCACGTCATTTCATTTTGTTACTACGTCAAAAATTCTGGTTGCTATGGCAACACATTTTTTTTTAAATAAAAAAAATTCTGACAATGGTGGAGTTTCACCGGTAGGGGGACCATATTGCTTGACAAAAGTCTTGTTATATTTCTATTTCTATATTATTATCTTTGTGATAACCCAACCGCCATTGTGTCACACCGGTCTTACTGACCTGTGTGAATGCGCGCTAAGCATTGTGGGAAACGGACTTTTTTCCATCATGGCGTTGGTAAACATAATAAACACGGAAGTGAAAAATGGTAATTAATTATTATCAAAAAAAGGCCCCATCAAACCGGGCCAGCTGTAATATATACATGGATGCAGTTTGTGCTTCAAAAGGAGCCACTTTTCATGTCAGTCTATTGTTTGTAAGAATCACTAAACACGTAACTTAGACTAACTTAACACGTTGCAAGACTGCATCTTCGAAATAGTAAATTAAATCAAAAATAAATATTTATAATTAAATACCTGCTGAAATTTGAGAACGTAAACGATTTAAAATAAACGCTGTGAACATTACAAGGAACCTTACATGTAGGCATCATGTCTGAGAGGATTAATCAGGGATAAAATAAATGGAGTTCAAAGGATCTAACATTTTGAGGAGGACGTCATGGTATCTTGGACATTTGGCACTTTCATATATTTATTTAGTAGATACTGAAAATGCTGAATGTGCTAATTGCAACATCAAAGACGAGCAGGTGAGATTTTTACAGCTTTATTTTTCTTGACATAATGTTGTATGTTTTCCATTTAATTTATATGGCGCTCTAGTCTTATTTATAAGACGCGCAAAGAATTTAGAGATACTTTTTATATGGGCTAAATTCTTTGCTCCAAATATTACCCATATAAAAAGTAGCTTAATATTTAAGAGCGTCAAAAATTTGGACTAATGGCGCTCAATTTTAGCTCGGCTGTTTTCGGGGAAAACCCTAGCCTAGGTATTGTCACAGCTCGTCGTCAGATGTCTATGTCGTGCTCAAACCTTTACATCGGCTCTAAAATCAAAATGCTTCCACTTGAAACCTCACATGTATATGCACCGTGATGATTTCTACACACCACACCCATTTTGAGGTCACTCGGTCAAAGGTCAAGGTCACTAACCTCTAAAAATTCTTTTAATAAATTTCATTTATTCAAAACTGCACCGCAGCCTATCTTGATACCCATAATGTGGTGCTCTTGTTTATATATAATTTTAAAAATGTATTAATAACCAGAATAGTTTATGCATGTATAAATAAAAAGATACAGCCATGAACAGTGTTTTAATTTTTAATAAATATGCTTTGATTGCGTATATGCAAAACAATGAAGTCCATATATTGTTAACTGATTTTTAAAATGTTGAATGTCACACATTACGTACCAGTCCGTTTATGTACCGACACTTTATGTACCACTATCTGACACTTTATGTACCATATTTATAATATAAAGAGATAACTAATTTAATATGAATGTGTGTTATTGATGAAATGTATTTTGTGTGATAGTATTTATGAATTTAGACTTATATATTGGCCATAGATTTTATATTTTGTCAGATTGTCTAAGTGTCACTGAGTGTCTTAGTTTAATTTATTAGCCCAAGTACATGTAGTACTTAATAAATGATTTATTAGTCTTACCTGAAATTGAAATAAATTATAAAAATTCATTTGTCTCTTATCTTATCCTGACTGAGGATTATAAAGTCTAAAATGTTTGTATTATATTGTATAATTGAAATGTGATACTTTGAAGAGAAGAGAGAATGACCTTAATGTTCAAACTGTAAAAAAATCAAATTATTTCCTTCTTTAGACTTTAATCATGTTTAGAGAATGACCTTAATTCATTAGGACTGCTATGAATGAATGGACAATAACACCTATATTTTATGTAGGTGGTACATAAAGTTTCAAAGTACCGGTAGTACATAAAAGGTCTGGTACATGTACATAAGGTGTTACACCCTAAAATGTTCATGGTATCAGTGTTTCAATAATGTAGTGTTTCTTATTATGTATTGCTTAGGTTGTTTTGTTTCAAATGTCAAATTTGCATTTATTTTAAAGCATTTTCAGTCATTTTGTGAATTCCATGTTTTTTGTAATAAGGTGAATTATGTTGTACATCATGGCGTCAAATATTAATTCATGGTCGCTATGGTGTAGAGAATGATGTCCGCTGGGCGTGGGTTCGATCAATACTCTGGGAGTTCTCATTATCGTCTCCATGGACAACAAGTTCTGGTGTACCAAGTAGTAGTAGTAGTAGTGGTGGTGGTTGTGGTGGTGGTGGTGGTAGTAGTAGTAGTAGTAGTAGTAGCAGCAGAAGTAGTAGTAGTAGTTGTTGTTCTTGTTGTAGTAGTAGATAATTCATTAATTAGTAGTAGTAGTAGTAAGAGTTGTAATGGTTGTGTTTGTATTTGTATTGAATTCTGATAATACAACACAATGATGCTGCTGCTAACGATGATGATGATAATGCTGCTGCTGATTGTGATGATGATTATATGATGGGACTTTGGTATTATAAAATTTGTGAGGTTCAAACACAAAACCTGTTGGATAATAAAACTTCTCATTTTATGACAAAAGAGCTAGATTGTAGAGTAAAAAATAAGTATAAAATTCCCTTATAGGAAAGCTACCATTAAAGGACCATGACTTGTGGGCTTCATCAAAAGCAATGCATGAAACAGTTATATCTCTTTCAAATGCACTCAATATTGCAGTTCCAATTGATATGCTCAGAAATGCTTCTGGATGGGCATACACCAATGAGTACTTTCCTTCAGTTATTTCTTCTAAAGAAACAATAACAACACTGTCGCCCTTAGCAGGAATTCCGGACGCCCCCCTAAGATGTTCCCTCCCCAGACATTTCCCCCATTTTAGTTTTAGTGCTTACATTACCTCCCCCCACCCCACAATAAATTTATAATGGTTTGGTTGAAGTATAATCTTGATTTATTATCAAAATGATTATTTTGCTTATGTAATCTTTTTATATGAAGTTTGTTGTTTTCTTTGGATTAATCATTCATTATTTTTGTTAAACTGTTTAAGGAGTGCATGTAAATCATTAGTAAGACTTGCATGTTGGTGTACTAGAGGAATACTAGGGGAATACATGGGATATTCTCAAAATCTTACACATGTTGTTTTTAATATAATTAAATAGGATCAATTGATGAATTAATTCAGTTTGAGTCAACTTGGGCTGGGTTGTGGAACTATAGTTATTTGTTGTTTTTAATCCAATTAAATAGGGTACTTTGTAACTGTCAAAGAAAATATGCATTCATACGCATATAAGCCAAGTGTTGGATGTCACTGATATTTTCAATTTTACTAGTACCTAATTAAGACTAATTAAAACAGAATTGGACTTTCCTTGCAAAGTATTTATTATAAATAATAAAATAAGCTAATGTAATCAAAACATATTGATATTTTAATAATTTAATTCAATGATATTAATAATATTTAAATTTGCCCCAAAAAACTAGGGCAGGTAGATAGGAAGGATTTTTTTTGGAAAACCAACAGTGTTGTCAGTGTAAAATATTTGTAAAGCTTCTTCAATTTCAATTTTACATTTTATGACCTGCAACATATTTTATGCTACTTTATTTTAATATGGTCAGTCATTAAAGTGTTATTTATTTTTCAAATATATAATGTGCTAATCTCAAATAATGAATTACTACCCCATTTAAAGATGACACCTAATCTAAGTTCATTAATACAATAGCTACAATTGTTTTATTGTAACATACTATTCCACTAAAAAATGACCATCATAGAACATCAATGCTGTGCTTTTACTAAAATTTTCATTGATCACAATTATTTAAAGAAAAAAATCTCTCAGGCACTTATAAAAAATATATAATTAGGGTGTCAAAATTTAACAAACTGAACAAGTCAATTTGAACTTCTCTTGCAACGCAAATGGAGCCACTTGAAATACCAAATTGTTCCCATACTAGTCGGCAATATAGCTATGACATTGTGTCTATTCATAACACGCATCAGATACACCTTCTGAAACTTTTTAAGCGGTTTTGAAAACGCTATTTCATTGCAAACTTTCGTCAATAAAGGATACATGTTGTTATACAACCGAAAGTGAAAGTACAGTTTAAAAAAAAATGAATAAAGAGCGAAATTGTTGAAAACTTACGAAAATTTAATTGCTACTAACATAAGACCGTAAGACTGAACAAAATTATACATAACTTTTAAATCATAACATGAAAGTTTACTTATAAAGCAAATTCTTCATTCATCCGCGGACTTTTTTGTGTCGTAGTCATAAATGCCTCCAAATGGAGGTGCGTGATGCGTCTAAGTATAGAGGTGACAATAACGTAGTGACGTCACTATTTATGTATAGAATGCCCAACCGCCCAACAGCTACGTTTCAAACGGCCGGAACCTTTTTGAACTCACGAAATATATATTTGAAAACCATTTTCTGAACAAGTTTGCATGAAGATTTGTGTAAAAAAAAAGATTCCTGAAGTGTTTAAATAAATTTACTTTTAGCAATTTATGGAAAACTACACCACACCGAGCTATCAATTGCTTGCGAGCGTCATAGCTGTCGCGTGCGCATGTAATACAGATCGATAAATCAAATAAGTTTATTGTATAAACTTTTATCAAAATATTAGAAAGTCGTTCAAAAGAACGCAATCATCCAACCAAGCTAGTTGTCGCTAAGTGTATAAAGTTAATATGTGCGCACTATTTCGACCTAATTGATTCTTTTAAAGGGACCTTTTCACAGATTTTGGCATGTATTGAAGTTTTTCATTAAATGCTTTTTATCGATAAATGTAAACCTTGGTTCTAAAAAACTCCAGTAAAAACAAACAATACTTCAATTAAAGAAAGAAAAAAAGTAACCCTCAACTGGGCTCAAACCACTGACCCATGGAGTAAAAGTCTATCGCTTACACCACTCGGCCATCAATGCTCATACAATCAGTGATGTATGTTATAAATTATATATGCAATCCAAGTAGTATCACAAAATGTAACGACAACAACAGAACTCTCCAAATTATTCAATCGTTTCGAGTTGCGACTCTTTATAATTTTCAGGTTTTTAAATCGTCAAAAGATAAATATAATGGATATTTTAGAGCATGGTAAATGTTCAGTATTACTGTTCCTCACAAATATAACTACAACGAAAATTTTCGAATCTGACACATTTTTTTTTTAATTGTGTCAATTTACCAACACGTGAAAAGGCCCCTTTAAAATAGACAAGAATTTTAAGTAGTTACCGTTGATCCCGCATGGCATCATGAATAATCCGCTTATTACCAGCAAGTATTCCCTTATTACTGCCATTTCTCGTTTTAGGTGAAACAAAACTACGGAATGTGACAAGGAAGACAAACATAACCATCTACGCGAATATAAACTTCCGCAACCCAAACGCGGAACGAAAACCAAATACAAACCAAATGTAATAAAGCAGAGTATATAAAATGTGTAAAAAAAACTTATTATACATATAGCTCAATATAAATTTAAATAAAAGTTAAGAAGAACATGTGTCGAAAAATGCGAAATAAGCCAGATATTTAATTCTGAAATCGAAAATGTGTGTACAGTCGAATTCGCCAGCATGTATATCATGCATGTACGATGTGAATCTAAATTTAGTTTTACGGATCATTTTAATTTCCTGCAACGATATCTATTCATACGACACACGAACACTAACCCCGATCCTAATAAAAAGACGTATGCTTCGGTTATTGTAGGAAAATATGTACGAAATATCATCGTCACAATCGGCTCGGGGCGCTAATTTGTCTTTGCTGCATTTTATCAAATTCGTTTTCAATGTGTGCCGTAGTAGCAACACATATATAAATAAACTTTATGGATAGTTCTTTGCTCTTTATTCAGTTGTTAACATAAAGTTTCCAAGTCCTTATGATTCTTTACATTAATTGTTAATGCAATATTTCTCAGTCTATATAATTCTCCAAGTAACTAACAACATTTCCAAGACATGACAAAATCCGTCCAAATCTATCCTGATAGGACCCCACCCACCCCACCTGGGGTTGGGTTCTGAAGATTAACCTCTTGCGTACCTCCTATGTGTTAAATCCTTTTTTTGGGGGGGGTCTTAAACGCATTGCTTATATACATGTATTATTACATAAACATGTCAACTTGATGGGTCAAACCAATTTGTTGAAATGCACGATACGGAAACAAACACATGTATCATTACATAAACATGTCAACTTGATGGGTCAAACCAATTTGTTGAAATGCACGATACGGAAACAAACATCTATTAACTTAGTAATCCTGTCATGATCTAGACTTGAAACGGACTGAACCCGTGCGTCTACTGTCAACAAATTAATGAGTTTCGGCCATACTGACGTAAACCAGGACATGCATTATTATCCAATATACACCAATTATGCGACAAATGTATAATTTTTCTTGCCTATTTTGTGTTATTGAAACATATTTTTATCAATATATTACAATTTAACACATAACAAAATCGTATAATCTCCCTTGAACGACAGTGTAAGCAATTAATGCTATTTGTCTGAACTTCATTTCGATTATTTTTTTTCGATAAATGTAACAATTCATTCGAATTTTAATCAAATATTTAAATTAAAATAAAAAGTAGTCCCTAGTCAAGGTAGTAAGAACTGATAAATGCTTTTCACGATATCATCTGTTAGCATTAAGTAAATAAATGTATTGGTTGGACAACTGAATCAGTAGTCTGGACTGAAAATCGATCCTTGCTTTACCAAAATTGTAATATTCTTATCGAAAATGCGATGGTTTATACCGAGTATAATTTAATATTTTTAATCATATTTTAATACAGGTCGATCTTTTACGCAAATAACAAAGTGATCGTTGTAAAACTACTCATTGTTGATCAAATAGAAGTTCGAGTCTGAGAACAACACAGTAAAATATGGTTATATTATCAAGTGTTACCATATTTGTCAGGCCCTGTAAATATGCGCTCGCAATTATTGTTCGTCACCAAATAAGAAATCCGTCGGCAAAGATGTGCGCTTCATTCCTATAACTGTGGTGTTTAACATCACAATCATCAGAACATCTTTGCCTGTTAAGCAAAATAAAACGATATATGGAACATTATTTCTAAATTTCAAACACGGAGGGGAACGAAAAACTTATACATTGACCAACACAAACGCAATGCAACCACTCGCTTATCTATGTATTCGCTTTTCGATTTGTCTCTCAGTTTCTCGTGATTCTGTACAATATCTCATTCCTCGTGTTTCTAAATAATATATCATTGCTTATGTTTCTTAACAATGTCTCATTGCGCATGTTTCTGAACAATATATCGAGTCCCATGTTTATGAACACTTTCTCAATTCTCATGTTTCTGAATAATATTCCATTTCTCATGTTTCTGAACAATATATCATGTCTCATGTTTCTGAACAATATTTCATTCCACATGTTTTTGACCAATATATTTGTGCTCGTGTTACTAATAATATCTCATTTTTTCATAGCCTCGTTTGCTTACCTCATCCATTGTTAATATCGTCCCAATATATTTTTTGTTCTTTAATGTGCCTTTAAATTTGAATATAACAACATGACGTTTTTATTTTATCTAATTAGATAATTATATGTGCATTTGTTTGAACATAATGAACAAATCCATGTTATACATATTAAGTTTAAGAGCTGTCACTTAATGTTTCTATATATGATTCTGTTTTTGTCGGTCCTTCTACACTTCAAGGTGAAAACTAATGGATGTACGGGATTAATTTCGTACATGTATGTATACCTTGCAGGCTGTACCGACAATTTTCAAATATATGCTTACTTGTAAATGAGATTTTGAATGTTTGATCCTTGTTTATTATGCGTTCGAACAAATTCATGATACATACCATGCCATGTATTTAAATATAATTAGAATTAATGCACAAATCAACAAAACCTAGATGTGAAAAAATCGTTGACAACTGTTTCAGAATAATAATATATACGCGTAAATATCTCAAATTTTCTATAAAAAAAAGTAATTATTTATTATCTATACAAGTGTATCACGTCCACCGTCGTAGCCACGCTGAGGCACGCCGAGGCAGTTGCTGAGGCTAAAATTTGCAGAGCAATGTTAAGATTACCAGGAAAAAATGAAAACTTATGTCGAAGAATAAAATCTATATAAGAAATTGAGGCAATTTAATGAATTTTAGGAACTATGATATTCACAAACAAATATTATCATTGAGTACAATTGGTTCATGTTGAGGCAGATGATTATTTCAATTTAATGACTTCAATTGATGCAAAATGGATCAGCAAAGTGATTTGGAAAATCCGTATATTAAAGGGGCTTGTTCACACTTAAATTGCATTTTTTGAAGTTTTTCATTTAATGCTTTAAATTAATAAATTTAAACATCGCAAATAACGTGCTCCAGTATAAAACAAAAATAAAGTTAAAATAAGAAAGAAAAAAGTAAGCCGCACCAAGGCTCGAACCACTGACCCTTGGATCGGTTTTTTCCCCGACTAAATATAGATTTTAAATGTAAATTTAAATATAAACACGCATTGTGACAACAACAACAACAACAAATATGGCGGAATCTGTATTGTCAAACACGGAAGAAGAAGGTAAAATATGTTTTTTATTGTAAAACTCAATAGTGCGTATGATTTTCTTTTTATAAAAGTAGATTAAAATAGTATAACTGATCAAATGATTCGTTTTCGTTATATAAGTATATGCATATACATCACAGAACGCGTAAATACTGGTTCTCTCGTTTACACTTGAGTTACAGACAGAGACTAAAATTAAAAGCCAAGTTGAATACAGAATTAACTTTAGTATTCGCGCAAATAAATTAAATTTATCATTAGCCTTGGAGTACTGAGATCATTTAAACAGTACAGTATCTTTTTCTTTCATCATAACTGACAGTGACAACATTATTTGTTGGCAGGCAATTCAAGATCCTGCTCATTTATTGACATATTCATTATTGTGTGTTATATGACAATGACATTTATTATTAACTAAAATGCATTTGAATGGTACTGGTAGTTTATTAATTTAAACCCAAAACTCATAGTTTACCCTTTAAGCGCTGGAACCAACTTTTGAAGGCCTTTGCAAACAGTTTGGTTCCAGATGAGACGCCACGTTCTGTGGCGTCTCATCTGGATCCAAACTGTTTGCTATTCTGATAGTATTCTTTGAAAAAAAATCGAAGAAATGGCTAATTTTAGAAATTCAGCGGATGACATTTAGCAGATGACAAATTTCCCAGCATGCAGAGGGTTAATGTATTTATATCAGTTTCTTCTGCACAGCTATTTTATAAATAAACTGAATAACCAAAATATTTTTGAAAATAGTAACACAGTTTAGTAATTCATGGCATCAAATGCATGTATCTGGCGCCAGACAACTTGCCCCAATACCAACTTGCCCCAAAACAAACTCGCATCAAAGATATTTTCACTCGCTCCAATCAAGAGACAACTCGCCCCAATTTATTTTCGTGCATCTTATTGTTTCTTTATTTAAAGTATTTTATCTTTATATTCTTTGTTAATTTAGCAAAGCACATATATATTTTGATAAATGTGTATTTCAACAGTACATGGTGTTTTGAATAAATCAAATACAGGTCATCTGAAATGCATGTATCATTATATTTGTAAAAGCCAAGAATATTCTGGATATTCCTCTTTTTTCAATTGTTTTGAATATCCTCAAGATTTGATTTCCTGAATGTTGAAGAAAACTTATTAGATAATAATACCACATATTTACAACTCACTTTTTTAATAGAGACCATAAATAGTTTTAAAAAGTGGTTTAAATTGTGTATTTACTTTTTCAATAGGATACAACCATAATTAAACCAAGAAGTTTATGAAGAAGGGATCACTGGATTTTGTCACTTTGGTACAAGAAACAGAAAAGGTATACTTATGTAGCTGCATTTTTTTTCTGTTGATTTCATTTGAGAATATTGAAATAATTTGTAGATAATGTTTTCAGATATTCAGGCAAGTTGAGATTTCATTAATTTTTTTTTATGTCATTTCACAATATTCTTGAATGGAAACAGAAAAAAACACAGTTCAACGCACTAATTGTTGATATATAAAACAAAGTCTTTGTATGTAAAACTGTGTTGCTACATGAGCAAAGAATTTAAAAAAATGATCCTACACTACACTAGGTGAATATTGAAATTTTACAAAAAAATCTGACAGGAATGTTAAAAAATGGTGTCATGAAAAATAACAAATTCTATATGTACATGTAGCTACATCTTGTGTCAAATTCTTAGCTTTATGTTCAAAACATTTATTGTTAAATGCAGAAATGTCTTTTCAAGGATATCATAGACCACCTTACTTATACGGAAGCATAGGAGCTGTTGAAGGAAATTGCTGCCAGACAGTCAACAGTTATCACTGACAGCCTGTCCTGGCCCAGCTGGGACCATCCTCAAGCTAACCATGATGATGTGTTTGCAAAAATTGTCCATTTGGGAGAACATGATGAAGACGAGCTTTGTTGTGGCATGGCCTGACAATACTGTACAAGCCAGAGACCAGTATGTTTACTGTTGTTGAATATGACCCATTTTTCATGTTTATTTTTCTGTGGACCTGTTTAACAGAATTAACAATGCACTTTATCTATTTCAAATATGTTATTTTTCTGTGGACTGTTTAACGGAATTATTAATGCATTTTATCTATATCAAATATTTTATTTGTCTGTGGGCCTGTTTAACCGAATTAGTAATGCATTTTATCTTTATCAATTATTGTTGCTTGTAATATGAATATAGAACACGTAAAACTACTCATGTAATTGTCTCAGCTTAAAATTAAAAGTGTAGAAAATTTAACTCATTTACTGTCGAAACAGTGGCCATTATGTTCCTGCATCTTAAAAGTTGGACAATAACAGCTAATATATATATATATATATATATATATATATATACATATATATATATATATATATATATATATATATATATATATAGATAGATAGATAGATTTAGCAAGGGGTTTTGAGTTTTTTATGTGTTCATATTTTTCAGAAAAAGGGTTAAGTGGTGACTGATCCTCTCACCCTCCTTATCCAGGAAACGTTTCGGAACAACGTGTTGGCACTGAACATGTGGAGGACACAGATTGATCACAGTACATCCTTTGGATACATGAACACCTTCAACGGGACGACAACACAACTGTACCTGCCTTTTTTTGAAAGGAAGTAGTTAATAAAATTATTGTTAACAGCTTTTTTAGTCTTGTTGTTTAAGAATGCTTGCAACATTTAAGTGGATAAACGGTTGTTTTAAATTTGAAGCTTCAGTAATGCATTCTTTATAAAATGATGTAATCTTATTTCTTTCAATATAGTGTAAATAATAAGAACATAATTATCCTTTGTATACAAAATGAAAACCAAGTTTACTGTTCTATTAATCATTATTTATTTATCTTGTTCTTTTGTCAGAAATATTACAGGGGCATACATACAGTATTCCTTAAATAAAAGGGGCAGTTCTTAGAAAATTAACATGTATTTTAGCAATGCATATTCAAACTTTTTCCACATTTATAACCAGCAACAATATGTAAGTATTATAATGTAACACAAACTAATACTATGAATTTACTACTGATTTTGCCATGCCTGTCATCAAATAAACATGTTTTACTGAAAGTTTCTTAAAAGATGTTATGTGGAAGACTTAATCAATCATTTAATAAATATTTGAGCCTCGCTCTTGGAAAAGGGGGTTTAATGCATGTACTTAAGGTTGTCCAAGATTAGGCTGTGCAGACTGCACAGGCTAATCAGGGGCAACACTTTCCGCCTTATCTGGATTTTCTCTCTCCCTTTCAACAAAAAATACAATAAAGCAGCAATTGTCTGCCTGATTGGTATGATCAGCAAATGTTAATCTCGTACGACAATTTACGCACATGCATTAAGCCCTATTTTCCCAGGGCAAGGCTCACCTATTTAGGTTTTAGCTGTCTATATGTTCTTTAACTTTTGAATCATGATGCAGTTTTATATAATAATGTATTATGAGTCGTTTTTAATTGATGCATATTCTTTTGTTCAGTGTTGAACTCAACATGTATTATAATAAGGTGTTCACTTAACATTCTTGCAGTAATGTTTTGCTGTGTAATATACATGTAATAATAAATCAAAATTGAACAAACTAGCTTCTTATTTCTTCATGTTATTTATTAAAACATTTTAAAACAAAACAACAAAATCCATAACATAATGAACACAAAACATAATACTCTATATTCATGAAACAAAACTATAATTGATAACATTTTGAATAAATGTTTCCAACTTTCAACATTTGACAGATCAAATTATTTCTGAATTCCACCAATTTTTTATTTATGGATAAACAGCACTTTATCATCTTTATGACAGTTTATGTAAGGCTATTACAATAAATGGTTGTTTATAGACTGATAAACAATGGAAAACAATACATAATCTATATATAGCATTGTGCTTTGATGTCATTGTTAATGGAACATAAACAAATGTGGTGTGCAGCACGCACTCAACATTGACTATGGTAGCTTATACCTAAAAGAGTCGATAATTCCTTTTCATAGTCTTTACTTGTGACAAAAAATCAGGAAAATGCTGAGCCCAGTGTTTATTTAGCTATTTGCCAGACAAGGTTTTCACAAATTCTTCTGTTTCAGAGTGACCTATGATCAAATACTTTGGATCCTCTATTGTAATAACAAAACAATTAATTCACCATGTTTGATCATGGGTCTCCCATAAAAAACTTAACACAAATCATGATACATAACACCTATAAGAGTCAACAATTTCTGTTAATGGTCTTGACTTGTGACAAAAAAATCTGGAACTTGGCCCATTGTTTATGTAGTTATTTGCCAGACAAGTTTTTTACTTATTCTTCTTTTTCAGAGTAATCTATGATTGAATACTTTGGATCCTATATTTTTATAACAAAACAATTAACAAAATTCACAATACCGTACACACTTAAAACTCAAATACATATTCTCATGGCATTTTAGGGCACTTGTATGCTATGTTCATCAGTATTTTATCAATGATATTTCTGCCCTATGTTTATAAGCAGTTCACTTATTAAAATCACATTTTATCACCATGATGATGACAGGACAGTCGACCATAATGTCACACATTTGGTCACGCCTTCATATTACACAAATAAATTCAAGCATCATTTCAAATACTAAAGTCATCTTCTGACTGAAAAAACAGCAAGGGTCACACATGCACTTTTATACTCAATGGTATACATCCTATAAAACCATGCTGCCAAATTCACACAACATGTTCCTACCCATAATCAGTTATCATTGATTTCAGCTTTGTCAATTTTTTAATTCATAATAATGGTATGTTGAAGTTAGTTAAAACAACATAGTTACATACACCATGTACCAATTTGTATGAGTAAATCTTCATATTGTTTCCGGGTTGCTTGCCCTTGACCTATTGGATATTGCAGCTCCTCATTAGCCGCAGGTGGATATATAACGGGCAATTGTAGAGGCAATCAGCTTTGGATAAGCTGAATCAAAAAGGAACTTTGATGGAAGGGTTTTTTCCTTGATGATCTCTGTGTACTCAGTGCATGTACGAGTATCCCTTCTTTTCATTGATTGGCACCACCGTCCAATTGTTGGCTGCCTTCAATTTACTCTGAAATAACATAATTTTATAAGCATATTTGTAATTTTGAAATGTACACTAAAACTTATCATGAAATTGTTTGCTATTTTAAACATTATTTTATTCATATCATGCCAATCAGGTAACATACCAATACTTTTTTGGGCTACTTGATTCACCAGAATTAACTTATGAACCTACCAATACTTTTCTGGGCTACTTGATTCACCAGTATTAACTTATGAACCTACCAATACTTTTCTGGGCTACTTGATTCACCAGTATTAACTTATGAACCTACCAATACTTTTCTGGGCTACTTGATTCACCAGTATTAACTTATGAACCTATCAATACTTTTCTGGGCTACTTGATTCACCAGTATAAACTTATGAACCTACCAATACTTTTCTTGGCTTCTTGATTCACCAGTGTGAGCTTATTATATGATGAAGTTATCATACTTGAGTCACTAACTGACAATTACTGTACAACTAGAGATTGGAGGAGAATGGCATTGAAATAATTTCATGACCAATCACCATGCAAGTTATCTGAACGGTTCAGAAAACAAACCAGCTATCGGATATCCTCTGGTTTTCATAACATAAAAAGTTTCTGGTAAAAAAATGATAAAGCAATTATATTACCAATGAACTTTAGGAAGCACATAGAATCTTATTGAATATAAATATATTATTTCATCAATTAAAATATGCTAAGACAGGGTTGTTTGCATACTGTAAGTAAGCTGTTATATCTCCAATTCCTGACACATGACCAGGTGTGGTACTTCCCTGTGACACAAATGACAGGCCAGGACCTGGCGGGGGCTGATGACCGTGCATAGGTGAAGAGTTTGTTGTTCTAACATTATGCTGAACAGTCAAACTTGCAATAGTTTGGCCGGCACGTCTTCCTAAATACCTTAAAAAGAAGGTTTGTATTAGATTATAAAATTGATCACATATCAATTTAAAGAAAAAACAAAATTGATGTTAAAATCAGGGAATAAACTGTATAATCATATCATGATAATTGATTACATAATATAACATATACATTTGCATACCAGTATATTTTATAATATAATATATACCGAATAAATAAATCATTCATAATTCATCATTTATCATTAATTTCATGCTTCATTTGACTTGTGTTGGAGTGTTCCTTATAAGTTATAACGAATTCATTAAATTGATACGAACATCTTGGCATAGGGGCATAAAGGCTTATTTTAAAACGCGCAATGAACAAATTATGTTATCAGTGCATATCTGGTTTCGTTGCAGAGTAAAATATCCATACAATAAAACTAAATACCTATCCAAACGTTTGCTAAAATTCCTTTGTAAACAGGCAACACTTGCCAAAAACTAAACGTAGCTTCTAAAATATGACTTACAATTCGTGTGTTTAAGCCATTACCATGTCTTCGTCTCTTCCAACGATACTCCTATGGTTCTGCAAACACTCAGTCTTGTCGCCAAGATTGAATAAATTCGAGCGATGTCGCTGGCTCCGGCTTTTGTTTCTCTTTTTTCGGCGTAAGCTGAATTAAGCCAGCTTTTCACCTCTCCTGACCTTTGTAAGTGTCCAATAAAATTCAAATAAAATTTCCCGCGGCTAGGTACGAATGAATACACTTCATTTATTCCATTGGCTGATTTGAGTATTCCACCAGAACATTGGAAACATATCCGCGTCTTTGTAACACTGTTTTACTGCATGAAACAATTTTATTTCTAATGAAAAGGCTTAATAGATAGAACAGTTTTACACTCAATTCTCGACATAAATACAGTTTGTGCGTACACCTTTTATTTTCAGAGAATTACCAGCGCAACGCGTTTATATTTAAAGGCTATGTTCTCATATTTAGTACTTACTTCCATATTCTTGTCAACATGTTAACATGTAAAAGTATAAAGAGCAGTGGAAGCGAGGCCTCACTTTAATACATTGCATTTCAACCCGGGTCAATTCGCGGCCAGTGTATGAATGTCAGAGTTTATATACAGGTCATCTCCGGAGTTCGCGGCCAGTAAAATAATAGTTATATAATAAATACGCTATCCGTGAACTAGGTGACCTGGAATTTTCTTTAGACCAGAAATATGTAGATTCTTAATGTGTTTTCAACAAAACAATGATAAATATTATTTTTGATTAATTTAACAATAATTATTCCACCATATTGACCAATGTATTAAGCATGAGCGCGATGATTATCGATACTGTTAATAATCGAATCAAACCACTAAAACAGGTTTGTTCGAAGAACGCGCCTATAAATACGGATACTTCTCGTGTGGCCGGTTGACTCGTATGTTTTAATTTCACTTCCATTCTTCTTTTGGTTTTCTGTTTTGTATCTATAGGTTTATGACCAGCAATATGTAAAAATGTAAAATAAGCCGCGAAAACTCCGCGTAACATCCCGTACTGCGTGTGAAGCAGCTAAGAACTGCACAGAAAAAAGACATTCGCTATCCTTGATCTCATTCATTGAACTATCAACGCCGTATATCTTTTTTAAAGATATTTCTTGTTTATATTTTCGATCACAGAAATGAGATGCATTGTTTGTAAACCAAAAGCGGATAAGCGCAGCGCGCATGCGCAGGCTGCATTCTGGTATACTAGTTGGGATCCCATTCACAATTTCTGACTAAAAATAACTGATTTCGCGTTTGAGACGCTTTATAATTTTCAGGTTTTCAAATCGTCAAAAGTTGCATTTAATGGAAATTTTAGAGCATGGAGAAAATTTGGTATTTTTTTTTTAAAGCAAATATCATAACTACAATGAAAATTTGCAAATCCGAAACAATTTTTTTCAATTTTGTCAATTTATCAAAGTGTGAACAAGCCCCTTTAAACAAAGCGTCGCATTGTACTCTTCGATGCTTCAATCATGGTGGACATCGGAACGTACCGAGCTAGAATCGGGTGTTTTACGGCCAGGTCTGGATCTTTTTTGGACCTAGACACACTTCGGGTGGTTGGCGATTTCGGCTTTATTGGTATTCTCCTCTTTTTGGCCGGCGTCGAGTTAAATCCGGGACCGTTTCAGGTGGTAAGAAACTTTGTTTACATTAGAATTTTCAAATTATGACATCCTGCGTATTAGACTTTGTTGACATATTATGGCTTGTATGAGAGAGCTGCGTCTCAATTTTTTCTTTTTGTATCTGACTTTAAATGAATTATATGACTATTTTTATGCAGTTAAGGTTGTTACATCATTGCCACTTCAAACACCGTTTATGGTAAAAGAATCTAAAATTGACAATAAACTTGAAGCATATTTTTTGTTAACTTTATAGATACTAAACGGTCATATGTAGCGTCTTCGATACCGATAACTAGGTATAAACTGTGGTTTAAATGGCATTTAAAACGCACCAGAGACGTTCTAGGTATAAACCATTTTATTGGGTGGGGGCACGCCCCCGGACCCCCCCCCCCCCTCTAGAATGACCTAAGATACTGCCTCGGCTAAAATTTGGGTCTGGCTACGGCACTGTGACGTAAAATATGAACACTAGTGTATCACGTCCAAAAATGAACACTAGGGTATTACGTCAAAAATGAACTCTTGGGTGTAACGACCAAACACTATTGTATTACACTATGAACACTATTGTATTACGTCGAAACATGAACACTATGGTATAACAACCATACATGAACACTTGTTTTTTACTACCAAATATGAACACTTGAGTGTGACGTCGAAGCACGAACACAATGGTATAACAACCAAACATGAACATAAGTGTATCACGTCGAAACATGATCACGAGTGTATTACGTCCAAACATGAACACTAAGGTGTAACGACCAAACATAAGCACTAGTGCATCACGTCGAAACATGAACACTAGGGTATTAAGTCAAAACATGAACACTAGGGTGTAGCGACCAAACATGAGCACTAGTGTATTACGACCAATCATAAACACCTTGATAAACGGGAAGACATGAACACTTGTGTATTGTTTCCAAATACATATACACTAGTGTATTACGTCAAAATATAAATACTTGGGTCTAAACGACACTAGTGTTTCACGTCAAACGATTCAATAAACACAAGTTTATCACGTTTAACGATTGAGTTATAACATTACGGTATCACGTCCAAACATTAACACTTATAAAAAACATTTGTAAGAGGTTCATATGCTGTACAGCGGCAATACCGCAGGTACTCCATGTGATCATCACTAACAAGTGCATGGGTAGCGGTACGGAAATTACCGAGTTCGACCGACTTGAATAGCTCGGGAAGATGCTGAAGGCTTGCTCTCGTTAGCATGGGAACAAGAAAACCTATTCTGGTACCGCCATTTACACTGGGGACAATATTGAAGAAATACTTGTGATCCACGTTATAGGACATAAATACCTTCAATATTTAAGAGTTTTGCTTCGGGCAAGAAACATATACAAACATTCCGGGAATATATTACACAACAACAGATTTATGGTCTGTTTAATTTGCACTTTCACTCATTTTCTTAATGATTTATATTCAGTTTCATTAGAATATAATCAATACCAATAGAGGTATCCTCAACGGCACAATTTTAACAAAATTGAAACAACGCCGAAATTAATGACAATAGTTAGCGCAAAAAGGTAGTTTGTTTCCACTTCACCGATTCTAATTTTGATAGTTCAGAACCTTAAATTTTGGGATTTCAAGTTTAAGTTTTTGATCATGTTTTAGATTGAACTAAAATAACCAATACATTTGCGATTAGTTTTATTAATTTGATCATATTTGCTGAATTGACTCTAAATTAGCATTGCCCTACCCAGGAAAGAATGTTGAATAGATATTTGGAAGGTTTCTGCATTCTAATCGCATTGCGAAACGTAAACTAAAGTTAGAAATAGTCGACCTACCTATCCTACTTTACTGGATATTTCTGGGGGACCAAATGACTTTTTTGCCTCATGTTTCTTGTACTTCCGCTCATTGCCGCTCTAGCTCTAACCATAACCCTCAGGTTAGGGATTACATTATATATAGTTTCGTTGCAATACCTAACATCGTTATGTTCTGCAGACAACGTTTTAAGGACGGACAAACCGACCGCAGAAGATTTAAGACTCACAATAACATATTTAACTAAACAGACCGTAAATCTAGTAATGGTTTCCTTAGCCCGAATCGACAGGCGGGCGGACAAAAGACATCTTCATAAAGATACATAAAATAAGTTTAGTTATACAATACATTTGGGGAATGAATAAACTTACAAATACCATATGGATCATTATGCAAAAAAATGTGTACCAAACTTTTTTGTGAAATAAATGCAAAATAACGGTTAATGGTTAATATTTTTTCCTACAGCTTTCTTATTTTCAAAAAAAAAAGATTATGTCACTGTGTCAAGCCTTTATTCGTGCCATACGATAATTGTTGAACAATTGTCTTATTTCTTAACGATCGAATGACAAATTCAAGCTTCCAAACGTAAACTACGATCAGCATGTCTTAATAGCTTTCAAGATTAAAATGCGATATTTATATAAAAGCAGCAACATTTAATCGAATGTTTTCTGTTAGTATTATCTAGATTAAATAAACTCAATTCGTTTATCTGAAATGATTTCAGATTGTAAGAAATTCGTTCAGTCTCAAACAGCGATGCACCTTCGTGATTTTTCGGCGGTTTTCTCAACATTAATTTTTAACCGTCAAGGTAGGTTTTGCGTTTTAATTTGATGTCCCGCATGTGATCATAGCAGACATTCGACCAATAAAGGCCTAAATTATATATAGTATCAGTAACGTGTTTTGTAATAGAGCTTTAATATTAATTATATTTGGTCATTTTTATTCAATTTAACGTACCGGTATTTGTAGTTCAACTATCAGCACATTGCATGCAGTGTATAACTTTAGATATATAACACAGCAATCTACAATAAAATTGGATGTTGATATTATTAAGGTTTTTTTTTAAGTTCTTGTCTTAAAACTGCTTCTCATGCACAATAATGATGATTCTAGTTTGGAATAAGCCCCTAAAGAAACTTATGGTGGTGTTGTGCAAATCCAAGTTCCAGCATTCTGACATTATGAAGTAGCGCTCCATTGGTTGTTGTCAGCTCAGGATCTACTTTAAGTTAGGTATAATAAAATTTACCCCATATTCGGAAAAGACACCTGACCATACTCCGGGTTACTTTAAGTATACTTTCCGTACCCCATATACATTGTAGTACTTAAGAGTACCCGATGTACTTTTAAGTAGAACATGAGCCGTTAAAGACCCATCCAGCTTAAACAAAAACATAAAATACACTACACAAGTAATTGGAAATATTCCATTTAGTGTTGTACTTGGTGTTTATGTGGACTCGTCCCTGTTTCTGTTTAAATAACTGTATATTATATAAACATATATTGAAATATTTAGTGTGAGGGTTAACACATGAGTTGTGTTCAGTGAAGACGTTGAAGCTTTTATATACATATCGTCATCTTTGGATATTCTTTACATGTGAATGGCATTTAAATACCTACAAAACATCACACGAAGACATATTTGAAATCAAACCCGTTAAATATTTCACAAATATCAAATCCAGCATTTTCTGCGGTCTGTTGGATAGGCCGGATGGCATGAAATAAAAATATTTGTACTCATAAATGTAATTACCATCGCTATAAACGTGAACAATCCACACTCGGTGTACAATTTCGAAATAACATTCCAGAATTATCGGACTTTTTCCCATTAATAGCGGGTCTAATTTGTAGCTGTGGTCATTAGATCGCTAAACGCGAGTATTTTACCATTTGAACGTCAAATGTCAATATTTTCGCGTCTCTAGTGAGCTATTATATAGCCATTAACATGACTAGCAATCAATTACTTTCCTCAATTACCTTGCGTATTTTCAGGTGAAACATGGGCGACAAGGAGTTTCAGCTCAATTTTCAAGAGCTCGTTGAAAACTATGTATGGGATAGCTTCAAGTTCGATCTGGGCTTTTTAAAGGGACTTTTATATCGACGCCGCAATCACTACTTTGACATTCAATGGGGATATGTCAATTTTCAACACGACACTACGAAGACAAACCGTCCAATGATCCGATCGGTTACCAAGGACAAGACAGAACTTTATTTTACCGAGTTCCAGAACAAGTCAAATCGGGATAAGAAGTACACTTTTTCCACCCAAAGAGAGACCGTATCAACCACGAAAATTGAGCTCCAAAAAAAACTACACAATAGGCGCGCAAACTAACCTTGAGATTGACCTTGCAGGAGTGGTTAAAATCGGAGGCGGCGTAAATGGATCGGTTTCCGTGACCAACACAAAAGGCGAAGAATTTAGCGAGACTTTGACTTGGAATATTAACAAAGAAATAGTGGTTCCAAAGTGGAACAAGGCACGTGCTTCGCTGAACGTTTTCGAGGAACCCTCCATAACGGAATTCGTGGTGACCACCACCCTCTCGCTGCCGACCAGAAGTCTTCCGGTCTCCATACGGAGGGTCAAAGATGACAAGATAATCAAAACCTACTGGATAATGAACCTTCATTGTCTCTTTTCGGACAAGCAAAAGAAGGACGGTATGGTGAAGTGCGAAACGAAGCCAGTTCTCGGAAAACCAGTAGATGACGCAATTGTTGTCATCGAGACACGTGGCACGTGTAGAAATGTTTCGTGGAAGAACCAGCACGTTGAGGTACAGTGTGAGCGAATGGCGGACGTCGGGAACGAAGCAATCGACTTGCATGCCGACGATGAAATCGACGACGACAAGGCTAAGAACTAGACATTTAAAAAAGGAATGGGTTGTTTCCAAAGGAGCATTCATTGAGACGAGATCTGTAAACGCAAGTCGCATTTAAAACGAATATAAACATGAACATCTCTACATCCTATCTTGGCCGTTTAGGCTTAAAAATATGTATGGTCAAATGTGGGTTGTTTTAAAAGAGGTACCACAACGATAAAAATCATTATATTTTTTGCTTTAACATGTGCATTCAGTTGTGCTGATTTTAATTATGAAAAATAACTTATAGTAATTAATATAGATGTGCCTGGTTATTTAAGTGCATATGTATTATATTTTTAGTACACATCATGTTGTTGTGTTATATTGGGAAGAAGTATTAAATAACTCGCTAAAATGCATTTTTATAAATATCCGGATGAATTTAACGTCAAAAAATCATAATCCTGTGTGGACGTTTCCGCACTTTATTCAAACGGAGCTTAAATGACGCACGCGGAAATGAAAATAATATATTGGACATGATTAACTTAACCAAATTATTATTAAGATGGCTTTTCATTTAAAATAAGTACATGTATTTGTTTATTATAAAGTTTTCGCCCCCATATATGCCAGTTGATCGGCAGGAAAGCAATGAGTAGTTCCTCTCGAATATACAGGGCGCAGAATCAACGGGGTTTTCACACGGGCTGGACAGAATGTAAACACACCGTTAAGAACTGTATTCTTGCAAATATGTCAAGTTATTGAAATACATTAGCAAAAAATATTTAGTGCATAAAAGACAGTTTTTCTTGCAGTTTGTGCCGATATCTTAAGGTATAAGGATAAGCTCTTGTATACGTCTGAAATCGGTGTCAAAATTTCACGTTGCGTGAAGCATAACCGTATGCATGAATGCAGTAAAAAACAGAATTGTTAAACAAGAACAAATGCTTATTAGATAAAGTAATTTTGATGTATTTCACATTGCCATGAGCAGCATAAAAACATGTTTTCTATGTACTAGTTAAAATTCTTAAGAAAAAAATGTTTTAAAATTTATTTGAAAAAAGCACTACTTACCGATGTGTTTACATCCATTAACGTTTAACTGGGAACCCCACAAAGTCACGCGATCCTGCAACCTGTATACTAGCTGCTGGATCGGCTAAGGACCCTATCCGAACATGCCCAGTGTGTGACTCGAACCAATTACCTCCCGCGAACGCATCTATTGAAAGGCTACGAAGGTTACATCGTAATCGAAATGTATACTTGTAAAACAAAAGTTAAAACGCATCAAAGAGTTGCATATTATTGGCATACTACATATTCTGCTAGAATTGTACATTATTATAATCAACAACATGCAACCAATTGTAATATTAAAATATTGGGGAAATACAAAAACATCCGACGAGAAAGGCTGTTTATCGTGGCACTGTAAAAACATGACAACGCAACAAACCCGGGTTTTTTTAAGTTTAAATATTAATTTAAATAACTGTGCAATTCGAAGCAAAGTCTGCGTCAACAGAACATTTTATTTCTACTTTTATTAACAGTGACCTAAACTTTAACCAGGCGGCCCCAAATGAATGCTAAGACTACATTTAACCAACATAAGTATATTTCAGTACTTCCATCAAAACTCAAGTTATTTACCGAAAACCATTTTTAAATGACGGTAACTTTGACCTTGACCTGACAGGCCCCACATTCAATTCCAGAATAATTATATAGCTTCGTGAAGACGGGTCACGGTTCAGTTCACATTTACTTAAAAGAAAGAGAAAAAACAAATTTAACAGGTGGTTTCTGATCAATAACTGTAGTTTGCATTAAAGGGGCCGTCCAACAGATTTTGGCATGTATTGCAGCTTGTCATTAAATGCTTTATATTGATAAATTTAAACATTTGAACTAAAAATATCCAGTAAAAAAACAAGAATACAATTTTTAAAAAAAGGAAAAAAAGTAACCCTCAACAGGGCTCGAACCTCTGACCCCTGGATTCCTGGAGTTATGGAATAAAAAGCCTCCCGCCTAGACCACTCGACCATCCACGCTCGTATTCAGAGCGGATGTATTGTTTAGCTATATAAGCAATCCTCGTAGTTTCCCAAAATATCGAATCGCGTCGATACGACGCTTTATCTGTTGGACGGCCCCTTTAAACAATCTTGATTTTACTTCCGATACAAGAAACGTGTATGGATATCGAGCTTTTGTTGGAATATGTGGCGTATGGAGTAAAGGTCACTGCAAGCACAAAATAGAAAACAGTATTTTTCTATATTTGGTGGCAGTGATCTTGAACTGACACGCCCCAAATACAACAAAAACCTAGGTTGTCATGCATGATTGCTATATCTTGTGTTTCGTTACGATCGGTTAGTGCGAACAAAATTAGCGACCCGAAACCACCTCAAAACGCCGAAACCCCATTCTAATAATCAGGATTTTCAACTTAGTCCGTTTTGTGTCAATAACTTCTGCTTGATGTATGTCATGTGAAGGAATATCTTACTAGTATATGTCATATAAACTGACCCCTCCCCCGCACAACAAATGTTTGGACACAGTCGAAATCCACTATATATTATATATCCAACAAAAAGACAGAGGCCCTAAACAAGTGACCGTCAACATTCCTACCATTATAATTACATTCACATTCAGCAGACCCTCAGTACTTTGGGAGACATTCCCTTTTAAATATAGGTAAAAATGGAAATTACTATGTTGATTGGAAGACATGTTTTTAATAAATCCTCGTTATAACTTTTAGGAATAGAAGAGGGCACTCAAGAAATATTTCTCTGGCATTATTACAATCATCAATTTATGAGATTTTAAGTTTCCCATATAGCCAAATACGAATAAACTGAAACACCCCATAGCAGCAATGTTTTTTTTTAATCTCAAAACATTTCTGCGTAATTTTGTAAAGGGCCATAGAATTGCAGTGATATTGTATTTATAAATTCAATAATCAGTTTTCGAGTAAAAGATCTTCAAAGTTTTCAATAGCGATATTAGGGCAACTGCCCAGCGCCCTATCGTTCATGTTTTCACCAACAAAATTCTTTGGAATTTGGTTAAAGGTCATCCATGGAAGATATCTGTACAATTAGTTTGATATCTTATCATAAGTATTTGAGAAGTTGATATTCGAAATTTCCAATAAAGTCATATAAGGAAAACTACAGTGTCCCACGCTCCCTCCCCTTTTTAATGAATGAAATTATTTGGAAATCTAATGAATTGGTTTCCGAGTAGATTTCCAAATTGTAATTCATATAGCTATATTAGAACAACCTCCACCCGCAGAAGCCCTGTGTTTTAAGAATCAAAATAATGTATGGGAAATAAGAAGAGGTTCATAAAGGATCAATTATTTTTACTGTTTAGAACATTAACATAGGTTTGTTACACACATATTTTCAACGTTTGTTAGTTCCTTAAGTTTTCTGGTTTTCATGGCAAACATATTTTAAGCTATCCTGTGGAAGCGAATTAATTTGCTTAAAGACAACCCCAGAAACATTATTTCAAAGTTAAGTCAATAGCTACCAGGTAGAATTAAGGTAGAAGGAGGACACTAACTGACCGCGATAGCTCCCCTTTTGTGCGCTTTGTCCAAAGGTAAGCTAAACGTAATAAAAAATAAGGTCCTCTCATCAAAGGACAACCCCCTTCTTCTGCTTGCAAGGCAAACTGTCATGTTCTGAGTAACAGCTGGCCCATTATAAGGGAAGACGACCAAACGCAGTGTTGAACGCAAGCTCAACAACAGCTTGCGGAGTGGACACTGATGCAGTGTTGAATCAGGAGAAAGGGACTCTGCAAGGGATAGCCGGAAAGACAGACCCAAGAGAACAAAAACGTGCAAAAATAAATTTTACAGAATTAGAAAACTCTGATATTGAATTTGATGAATATGACGGGAATGAGGGTTCAGCATCGTTTCCGCAGTTCAGGAGTTCAGCAGAAGAAATAGGAACAGGCTATAAACCTGATAAGTCAAGCAGTGTTCAGCTAATGCAGGCATTAGCAAGCAATGCTGCTGCTATAGGCAGTCAAAGTGGGTTAAATAGTGGTGGACTACCGTGCAGTATTTGTGGATTGGACTTCAACCAGGAGTACCGAAGGAACTACCATATGATAAAGATGCACGGAGTTGCTCATGAAAGTAAAACAAACCTGTTCAGATGACATTGTATAAAAAATGTATATAATGTTTAGAGACATTAATTGTTGTTTAGTTTACAAGAAGTGATAATTCCACTGAACACTTTATTTATGTACATATGGTATTCTTTTTAGAGATCGAACATCAGCCTAGTATAATACACATACATTGTATTTTACTGTTTGTTTTATTACATCACAATCTTTGTTATGAACATTACCATGATTTGATTCTTGAAAGGTTCAGTTACAACATGCATTTAATTTAAATGCATTCAGTGCATATGCACTGTAGAGTAGTATGGTAATTCAATTTGAAATAAAATAGAGATGTAAGTCAGCATTACAGTCCTTAAATTTTGTGAAAGCTGGAAAAGGAGAAACACTTGTTTTTAGCTCAACTGTTCACATAGTGCTCGTGGAAGCTTTTAGGATGAGGTGATGTCTGTTGTCCGTCAGTTTGTGAGGTGCTCCTTAAACTTTTTCATCTAATGACTTATTCAGCTTTTATGAATGATCTTAAGTTGTTCTGGTCCAAAGCAGATCTAGGTCTTCAAAGCTGAAAATAGTTTTTCAAACATTAAAACTTAAAAATTCTCCAAAACTACAAGTGTCAGAGCTTTAATATTTGGTTAGTAACATCGTCCAAATTTCCTCTACTAAGTTTCATGCCCCAGGGGTAAAAACAAACCATGTCCTAGGGGTCAAATTATTTAAAAAGACTTAATGACTTATAAAGTAAACAACAAAAAACATTTTTGAAATTGCAAGTGTGAGGGGTTTCATATTTTCTGTGTAACATCGTATAGTGGTCCGTCATTAAGTTGGTTCTAATAATTACCCTTTATTCCAAAAGCTACGTGTGTGTTGAGTCTTTTTCTAATATGTATATACAATGTATTTTAGTGTCAACTTAAAAGATCTTCTTAAAAAGAGCAAAGAAAAGTAATTTGGGATATATCTCCATATCTTGCCCCTCATGTGGTCAACTGGCCATGCAAAGGGTGCACAAGATTTATGTAGACTTATAAAAAGTAAAAACCTAAAAACGATATTTTCTGAAACCACAAAGGTCTGGGGTTTAATATCTGATATACAATTGTGTAGTGGTCCTCCACCAAGTTTGTTAAATCATGACCCATGGGTCAAAATTGGTCCTGCCCGAGGGGTTACTTGTTTTCCTTATATGCATATACAACACTGTATATGCATAAGCGTTAACTTAAAAAACTTTTACAATTCAAGTCCCAGAGGTTTGTTATTTTCATGTTATATTGTATAATGGTCCTCTGTTTGTTTAAAGCATGCCCAAGGTTTCAAAACAAAACACAGTTATTACACTAACATCACAAAACCTCGTATTACTGTTTAGTTAACATTTGTCTCATGTGGGCGTGGGTCCTTTAGGCCCTCTTGTTATTTTTGTATGGTTTTACGTGGTTTATATGGAAATATCAATGTTTTAAACTGTTTTGAACGGTGAAAAATACCTGTAAACTATGGATTATATTCACAGTTTATCTGTTAAAGAAAAGTAAGAACTTGAAAAAAAATCTCATTAAATCCTCAGTCTCAGAGGTTTAATATTTGGTATGTTACATCGTATCGCGGTTTTCTACCAAATTCGTTTAAAGCATGCCCCTAGGGGCAAAATGGACCCTCTAGGAGCATTTCTTGTTTCTATACAGTATCCACACCGACAATTCTTTAGTCCTCGGTAAAGGCTTTTTTCAAATAATATCGTTCGGTTTCATTACCGTTGATGCATTTATTGATTTACTAAAAAAATCAATTTTTTACCATAAACATCTTATTGACCAAAGCAAAAGCCTTCTCGAAGACGCTCAATAATGTTAAAGAAACATTTTTTCGAGTAACTTTTTATCGCATACATATTTATAATTCCGTTTGCCATGTCATAAACCAGGGCACAGGATCAACGGGGTTCTGATGGAGTTTTCACACGGGGTGGGAAGAATGTAAACACACCGCTAAGAACTTTATTTATGTGAATATCTCAAGTTATTAAAATACATTTTCAAAAATATTAAGTGCATAACAGATGCATTTTCTTGCAGTTTGTGCCGATATCTTAAGATTTAAAAATAAATCCTTGAATAGTTTGAAATCGGTGCCAAAATTTCACGTTACGTGCAACATAACCGTGTACATGAATGTTTTGTATATTTTCGGCAAAGAACACAGGCGTATTGACTAAAAGTAATTTCATATTGCCATAAGCAGCACACACAAAAACTGTCTTATGTTTTATTTGAAATTCTTAAAAAATTATTTAAAATGTTATTTTGAAAAAGCACCACTTACCGGTGTGTATACTTCCAGAAACGTTTAATTGTGAACCCAACACAGTCACGCAATCCTGCAACCTGAAACAATCTACTTAAAGAATCTAAGACAGGGAACATTTTGACATGGGCTGGGGGTAAATTGACCTTTTCACAAGTTTTTGCATTAAAATAATGGGTTTCACATAGTTATCAACAGCACTCTTAAACTCGGAATTATAAAAAGCTTTTATAAACACCAGACAATACCTTAAAAAGAAAAGGGGATCGCACCAAGGACCTCTTAATTTGATGTATAATATACTCAATCGCGTTTATGACCGTTGTTTTTTACCGAATTTTCCTCGTTTTGCGAGCATAA